>NW_028259141.1:8498237-8801746 GCF_977971745.1 Zootermopsis nevadensis | reverse complement strand
TCCTCTTAACTTTGACTAACCCCTAATCTCAACTCACAAAATCCCTAGGCACAAAACTGTTCATGTACAAAGGCAGAAATGGCACAGTGAAAACTCTTTAATTGCTATTTGACATTAATTAGTTTACTGCTGAAAAATTGTTTCAAAACTGATACCCAGAACAATTGGGAAAGCGCCCTAACTTCTCTCTCTCTATACGTAGCATACTTTCTTAATGCCATTCATTCTCTATTATATTCTACTCCACTTATCAGACATCACATCTCATTTAATTGTTATTCGGTACCTACCTTCCCAAATGTACTTCACTTCAAGGGAGCAATATTTATCATTCGCCACCTACAAAAGGACAGATTTTTAGGATACATTGCACGACTCTTACCACATTACACTTCAACATCAAAACAACAATGCTGTAACAATGAACATTACAAGGCATTTCAAAGTTTACACTTGGCACAATACTAAACATACAACAATTATGCATTACAGACTCTCATTAAAATCACTGAAACATGTTTACATATTAACAGCCTACTACATCTTTGTTAACAAACTTCCTTAATGCCATTCATTCTGCATAATATTCCAATCTGTGTATCCATCATCATTTCCCATTTATTTTGTATTCATTACATATCACTTTCTCTTTCTTCCCTCACATCATCAAATGCAGTGCACTTCAAGTGAGCAATTGTTGTCATTCATCACTAACATAAGGACAGAACTTTAGGATAGGTTGCATAACTCTCACCACACTAAACCCGAGATTCAAAATGGCAGTGCCGTAACAATGGGCACTACAAGAAATTTCAAAGTTTCTTCTCAAATCCCAGCAGCACATGTACATTGCAGACTACAATTAGAAACTCTGAAACATTTACATACTTAATGCCATACAGGTTCCCCCACTTCAATGCCTTATGTCATGATTAAAAAGAAGGCAATTTATGCCACCTCCAGGATGAGACGGTTACATTCCTGGCAAACAAGGTACTACAAAATTCTTGTGATTAACATACAGATAGTCTCATTTTGTGCTGAATTACACATCAAAACATCAGCAATATTTAATCTCACTGTTGGCTATACACATTTTCACAAGTAGCAGTACAAACCAGCACATAAGTGACACACACATTTCAAAATAAATACAGAAACACAACCTTTTTAAAATACATTATACAGGGCCAAGTTCCTAACTCTTTACACAAGCAAAACACATTACATTGCTTTATACACATTGTAACATGAAACACCAGTATCAGTAAGTTATTCCAGATACAGGAAATTATTACAGACAATACACTTATACATCATTTTAGTATTACGCCAAATTCAGTCACATATCACCCACCTCAGCTTACAGAGAACATATTTGTATATAAGTCATTTTGACCGTTACAGCAAATTGATTCCCGTATCACCCATCTTCATTTATGAAGAACAAAGTGAACATGAGCGATTGCTTAATATAATGGAGCAGCTCAGCTTCATACTCTTCATGGAGCAAGTTGAAAGAGCAACATCAAAATGTCTTCTTGGGATATAAGATATCTCTTCACCAGAACGCACAACTGGCAGCTGAAACAATCCGGCAAGAAACAACGGCAGTTTTCAAAATCAAATACAAACGCTTCTTATCGCAAAGGTAACGTGTATCGCGCTCAATGGAGCATAGGCACGGATTAAGGTATACAAATCGCATTACCCGTGTGCAGGATCACCGCGACATCGTTCCAAAACAAACTCATCCGCACAAAGTGCCCAACACAATCCAGAAGCGCAATACGTCCTTTCTCAACATGCACTTCGATGCTCTTATATGAGAGTAATTCAAGCCCCCCACAAAACAATTTCTTCAGAATTTCAATAAATACATTCTAGCACAAATTTCAGAGTACACAAAACTGCAGAAATATAAATATTGTTTCAGTTTATCAATAACAAATGGCACATTCATAATTTATGTTCACACATGATCTATCTACACACAACCAACAATTCTGCATCATGCAATTCAAATTAGCACAAATCAGCAACATGCTACTCACTGCTACTTCAACTGCATGCACTACTACTACACCAATAAACTAAATTCACACAGAAATGGTCATCATGAGTTACTCTTAGCCACATAAAACAATCCATGAATTATATTTCTTGATATGCAATCATGAAACTGATGACTTACTCAACACGGTTGTGTCACTTTTTGATTAAAACTTTGCTGCTCTGTGGGTCCTTAAGTAATTACTTCTTCTCATTTAACATTTTCAGTTGCTTCAAACACACATATGGAATTTTATGACATAATGGCCGGTCCCTATCAAAGTGGAAACGATTACAAACGAGGCAGCGATTACCTCATTCAATGTATTGTAATGGCATTTCAACCAGAGACCTGTTAAAAGCATTAAATTAACGAACAGCCCTCTTCCAGGCCACTGTGTAGTTCAAATACTAATATTCGCTAACCACGCAAACATCAAATTAAAATATAAATATCGCTTTACAACACCTACTGCAGAATGATGAATGCTAACATCACGTCCATATAGTAAGGACAGTAATAATATAATTGGGCAACACCAAAATAATTCAAGACTATGTTTGATGAATGTGCAACATAAATCAGTTTCCATTAAACTACTAAGAAATACTATTGTCAAAAAAGTAAGTATCCTAAAATTAATGTAATGATGTAGACGATATGTTTAAGATTTATCTCCATATTAAACTTTGCGTGTGTACCTTCAATATTTCATTACTTGCACTGTCAAACACCTAAAATTAAAAACTTTTTAATCATCAGTCACTTCAATGTATTAAATTCCACAAGAAATTTATTATTATTATTATTAAGTGTTCTGTCTTACGACAGGTCCATTGCTCTGCCCAAACAGAGCTCTCCAGTTGTCCCTATTCTCGGCTTCTCGTTTTAATTCCTGGAACGTCATCTTCTTTCCTTGTTTAAGGTCGTCGGTTAGCTGTATCAATCTTCTTCCTAGTCCTCTCTTTCCTTCAACCTGGCCTTCGGTGATATCACTCAGTAATCCATTCCTTCTCATAATATGTCCCAGCCAGTTAGCTTTTTACCAGATGAAAATTGCAATGGTTTCAATAATCTGTTAAAACTACAAGTTGCAAGTTTACAACCTTATCAGTTGTAAAAGGTTGAGAAGTACAAGATACGCGCCACGCCTAATGGCTAATTGTCCATGAAAATTGGTGAATTCATTTGACTCCTGCAAGACGGACAAACGCAGACTTCGCGGTGAACATGTAAGCCTCCTTTGTTTCCTTTCTGTGCCTGTAAGGAATGTGGGCCAACACGATACCAATAATTGAGGGGATAGAATGAAATCTCAGGATACACGTAGCAGATACATAAACACTACAATGTCACATACCACAATATGGAGCTCAGTCACTAGCTGGACCACCAGTTTCATTCCCTCCAGAAGCGTGACCCATTTGGCCTTTCACTTCCTACGAAAAGCTTCTTCTCAGGGCAAGTTGGTTAGGGCCTGCAGCTGACCCCTCAGCTCCAAGTTGCACAGGAGTAAAGAATGTCTCGTCTTCTTATGTTCCTCCAAAATGTTTGCAGACTTCATGAATGTTGTAACACAAAATCAGGGCTCAATTCTTGCACCCACTCGGCCTTCACTTCTCTTTCACATCACAGATTACATTCTTCAGTCATTCACTGGTCTTCAGTCACCCGTTGTCCACTTGCATTATGCCCTGAACGTTGACTACCTGCCATTGGACAGCTTGGTCAGCACTCATCCTTTTCTGCCCCGTTACATCCGTGACATCTGCGATGTCTGAACCAGAGACAACTTGAAGTGCCCAATATGCAACTGCTGCCACCATGCCTCACACCCATAGCAACTCCACGACTGCACGAACCACATCTCGAGACGATGTTTCAAGGTGGGTGGCCCTTCTGTGTGGACACTGTCCCTGGAATTAGGAACATTTATGCAGGAAATTCTTCTTTGTGCATTGTATTATATAAAATATTGGTAAAAGATAGCTTGCCGGTGAAAATTCCAATATCAGAAACTTCTACAGCCATGACTAAAGGAGAACAAATATAATAATTAATCCAAGTACCTGAGAAGATATTATGAACATTATTAGTGAAAATTATTTCGATTATTTATGGTGTTTGTATCAGTTTCATGAAACATATGCAAATACAGCAATAGGTTTAGTAATATTAAAATTCCTTCTTGGTCTTCCTCTGTTACTTCCTCCTGGTGGAAACCAACCCAACACTTCGTTCACACATAGTTCGGACAAGTCTGTAACACATCAGTTATTTTGACTTTATACCTGAACAAACAGAGTAGCTAAACTGATACCCTTTCTCTGATCACACGCTTTTGAATTTCATCTCGCATTGGTGGCAGTACTGATATTAAGAGAAGGAAATTTTAGTACCAAACACTTGAACTCAGTCATTAATGCAGGAGATGCAACAAGAATACACATTTATGTCCTATGTTTCTCCTTATGATACTAGAAATACACATGAATGTCAGGTGTAATAAAGTTGTTCCTGCATTTATTTTAGGATGGATGTCACCTAAAAACATCTTCAATAACTACACAACCTTCATTGATACACTACATTTTGTATGAACCTTGGATAATACCAGTAATTATTCATGATGCAATGATGCATGAACCTACTCATGAAACGCTGTCGAGACGGGTAGCCGTGTTCTGCCGACTCTGTCCCTGAAATTTAAAACAGAGAAAACAATCTGAGAAATTGAAAGCATTGCTATTAAAAACTATTTTAATTATTCATCAAATATTGTTAAATTTCATGAAACATTGAAAAGTAGCATGTGCTCATTAATATTAAAATTCTCCACCCATCCACTGACCTTCCAGTCGTCTCCCTGCCACTATCCTGGACCTCTTCTATCCCTCCACCTCCTGATGGTCTTCCTGGTAGCAAACAACCCAGCACCTCCTTCAGACATACATTGGATATGGCTGTAACATATCAATTGGTTTGTCTCCATGAACGGAATTGTTCAGAACTAATACCTCTCCTCTTATTACAGGCTTTGGGATTTTGTCTTCACTTGAAACTTTGGCTGATCACCAAGAAAGCAATTTTAACTTATTACACTTACTCCTAACTACTTGAATGTGTCCTTCATTCAGGAGACAAGACAAAAATACTTGTGGCACTAGAAATAAAGCATCCTTTACATCAGACCATTGAATGGTGAGTATACCAAACATTTTTGTAAGTTTCAAACTTTTCTTTGTAGCTAAACTGAGTTTATTGATACCCTACATTTGATAAGAATTTCGTATACTAAAAGAATGTTTCCTAAAGTTAAATCAGTCTTAAGTTAATTCTATACATTACCCACGTACTGTCTCACTTTCTCTGCCTTTTGTGGTTGCTATGGCATTTGAGTAGCTGATTTTGAATGACTGCCTCTGGAAGAAAAAATTTAATTCATCACAATATGTCCTTTACACACAGGAACACTACCTAAGGTGGGAATCTGAATTCATGCTTTAAAAAAGACCCACGGGGAATAAAATGCGAATAGTACTAATTTAGGACCACCTACAAAAATGATCTACCAGGCGATCTCTACTTTCTTCACACATCCTGCTTCAGAATCTCCCACTGACTCCAAAGGCTTTCAAATTCTTGGGGGGGGGGGGGGGGGGGGTCATTGCAGAAACAAATCCACTTCATGTTCCACTATGCACACTCACCAGTCACTTCTGATTGGTTGCCTCTTCCCAGCAGACAGGCCCCACAATCGTTCGCAAATACCCATCAACATGGCCTGATGTCGGAATCCCTGAAATACTTTGAAAACAGCCCCAGGCAGAGAATATGTCCTGTGTGCGTCAATACAGCAGCTTTACTTGACAGCTTGGAGCACAAAAAATATTGTGACGTAGGTTGGTAATTACGACCTTGGTTGTCAACCCTTGATTTTTGGGGTCTGCTGCCTTGAATCCGATCCAACTGTAAACTTGGTTCAATTGTAAGAGACCACGATGTCCTCCAGCAATGATCAATTTAATCAAGACTAAAACGTTTCTTGTACGTGGGATAACACACTTCAGATCCCAACGCTGCTTGCGTCGGTGTCTACCAGGAACTTCTCGCCAGGTCGTGGATATCCTAAAAGGGGCGATGTACACAGCGACTCTTTCAAGGACTCGAATGCGGCGTCTGCCTCCGGGGACCAATGGAATGTTCTTCTCTCCTCGGTGAGTTGAGTCAGTGGCTTGGCGATGTCAGCAAACCCGGCAATGAATCTCCGATAGTAGGTGCATAGGCCGATGAAGCTCCTTAGCTCGTGCTTGTCCCTTGGCCTCGGCCACTCTCGCACAGCCTTCAGCTTTTCGGGATCGGTGGTCACCCCGCCGGGGGAAACCACATGTCCTAGATATTTCGCCTCCTTCTGCAGCATCCGACACTTCCCGGAGTTCAGCTTAAGTCCGGCGTCCCTGAGCCTCTGGAACACTTCCATCAGATTATCCAAGTGCTCCCGGAATGTCCGACCAAAGACGAGAACATCATCCAGGTAGACCAGGAAGGCTTTGTGCGTCAGGTCCCGCAGGACGGACTCCATCAGCCTCTCGAACGTTGCCGGAGCGTTGCAAAGGCCGAATGGCATTACTGTGAATTGCTACAGCCCCTGTCCGGTAGAGAATGCAGTCTTCTCTTTATCCTTGGGATGCAGGGCCACCTGCCAGTAGCCACTCTTTAGGTCTGATGCCGAGAACCACTTGGCCCCTGCCAGTGTGTCTAGGGTGTCGTCGATCCTGGGCAGTGGGAAGCAATCCTTCTTGGTGACGTTATTCATCTTCCTGTAGTCGACGCAGAACCGCTGTTCCCCGTTCTTCTTCCGCACAAGCACGACGGGCGACGACCACGGGCTGTCTGATGCCTGGATCACACCTCGTTCCCGCATGTCCCTTAGCATACCGACCACCTCTTCCTGTTTCGCTAACGGAAGTCTTCGAGGAGGCTGACGGATCGGACGAGCATCGCCTCTGCTGATGCGGTGGAGCACTCTGTCCGTCCGCCCATAACCATTGTTTTCTGTCGCGAAGACATCCTGAAAGTCGAGGACCAATGCCTTCAGCTCTCTGGCTTCCATTGTCGTCAGGTTCGGGATAGCATCGGCGACCATGCCCTGCAGTGGCTTGCACAGCTCTCTGTTTTGCGACGGAGGTTCTGTATTGCCAGTCGGGCCCGCCCACGTGACCGGTTCACACAGGCCCAGGGTTGTGCCTTCCGCCAGCACTTGGTCGCCGTCCCCGACATTCACGATTCGCACAGGCACGCTGCCCCGGGTGCGGACTAGTGCCCTGGCTACGTATAGTCCTCGTGGTAAAGGGTCCACACCAAGTTCTATTATTCCGCTCGCCATTCTCACGGGATCGTTCATCCGTGCCATCACCACCCTCTCGCACCGCGCCGGTATTATTTCCTCGCTGGCTAATGTCAGGCGTGTGGATCGGGGTCTGCTCCGAGGGCTCCATAGAGATATCTCTTCTTGGCCCAGTCGCAGCACTTGGCGTCCTAGGTCCATCGTCGCATCGTAAGCTCGCAGGACGTCCAGCCCCAGGATGATCTCGTCCGTGATGTCGGCTACAAAAATCCAAGTGTGGATGGCACTCTGCCCCAGCGTTAGCTCAACTAACACCTTTTTCAAAACGGGGATGGTTTCTCCGGACGCCGTCTGCAGCACGTACTGTCGGCCCGGCTCCCGCTCTGATTGTCCCGCAACGACGTCGGGCCTGTCGATGGTCACATTACAGCGTCTTCCCCGAATCCAGCCTTCGGTGATCAGACCGTCGTCACTCCTCTTAGTGATCACGCTCAGTGTAAAGCGAGGGGAAGGTGGTGGTGGGGCCGACGGTCCCCTCCTTACGCCGGCCATTACTCGTTTCCTGAGACCCGGTCGGTCCTCGCGGAGACCTGTGGACACTCTCTCATCAGATGGCCGGGGGCGCCCCCTTCCAGGACGTCTATCCTGAGGCGATCGCTCCTCCGTTGGGTCCTTTGACCGTATTCGAAGCATCGTTAGTGGTGATCCTGCGTCTGCCTGTAGCTTCAGGGCCTGTCCGTGTGCTTCATTGAGGGATCGGTCCCCGCCCATTAGAAGGTGTTGCTTAATCTCCCGGTCTCCCAGGCCTCCCTCTGCAAGTAATCTGCGGGAAGCCCTACGAACGCTCAGTGGGCCAGCTTCTCTATTCCTGATGCGAATTCCTGCAGAGTTTCGCCCCTCCCCTGCGTCCTCGATTCCAACTGAGATCGGTAGACCGCCGCCAGCTGATGGTCCCCGTAACCGCCCTAACAGGAACGCCATGCAGGATGTCAGCAGCTTGCCCCTGAAGTACGACAAGGAGATGCGTGACCTTCTCGCCAGGAGTCCAGCCATTGTGGTTGGCCACAGCCTCAAACTGCCGATGGAATACTGTCCAAGACGAGGATCTGTCGAACTTAGGCGGTTTCACACGGTCCGTGCCACCCACGAACGTTCCGGCCCCTCCGTGCCTTGTTCGGCCTCCACCGCCTGCAGCCGTGTCTCGAACTCCTGCCGCGTAGTCTCTAAGTTTTGTCCCAGTTCGTCGCTCAGGACCTTGGTCTTCTGATTCACAACTGACAGCACGCCCCTTAGCTGTCTGTGGA
Source organism: Zootermopsis nevadensis (assembly GCF_977971745.1). Taxonomy (NCBI): domain Eukaryota; kingdom Metazoa; phylum Arthropoda; class Insecta; order Blattodea; family Termopsidae; genus Zootermopsis; species Zootermopsis nevadensis. The sequence continues at coordinate 8,793,042 of NW_028259141.1, read as the reverse complement.
AGTTGTTCTTCTTGGTCTTCCTGTTATTTTCTCGCGGTGGAAACCAATCCAACACTTTGTTAACACATAGTTAGGACAAGTCTGTAACACATCAGTTATTTTGACTTTATACCTGAACAAACAGAGTAGCTAAACTGATACCCTTTCCCTGATCACACGCTTTTGAATTTTATCTCGCATTGGTAGCAGTACTGATATTAAGAGAAGGAAATTTTAGTACTAAACACTTGAACTCAGTCATTAATGCAGGAGATGCAACAAGAACACACATCTATGTACTATGTTTCTCCTTATGGATACTAGAAATACACATGAATGTCAGGTGTAATAAAGTTGTTCCTGCATTTACTTTAGGATGGATGGATAAGAATTTTGTATACTAAAAGAATGTCTCCTAAAGTTAAATCACAGGCTTAAGTGAATTCTATACACTACCCACGTACTGTCTCACTTTCTATGCCTTTTGTGGTTGCTATGGCATTTGAGTAGCTGATTTTGAATGACTGCCTCTGGAAGAAAAAATTTAATTCATCACAATATGTCCTTTACATACAGGAACACTACCTAAGGTGGGAATCTGAATTCATGCTTTAAAAAAGGCCCACGGGGAATAAAATGCGAATAGTACTAATTTAGGACCACCTACAAAAATGATCTACCAGGCGATCTCTACTTTCTTCACACATCCTGCTTCAGAATCTCCCACTGACTCCAAAGGCTTTCAAATTCTTGGGGGGGGGGGGGGTCATTGCAGAAACAAATCCACTTCATGTTCCACTATGCACACTCACCAGTCACTTCTGATTGGTTGCCTCTTCCTAGCAGACAGGCCCCACCAACGTTCGCAAATACCCATCAACATGGCCTGATGTCGGAATCTCTGAAATACTTTTAAAACAGCCCCAGGCAAAGAATATGTCCTGTGTACGTCAATACAGCAGCTTTACTTGACAGCTTGGAGCACAAAAAATATAAAATGCATAAAAGAGTACAAATAACAAGACAACATCAAAATGAATTACACTCAATGTAAATAAGGGAACATTTTCATAGTAAGGATATAATTAATATCAATTTTACTCTGTATCATATTTAATTAACAGGGAATTAAAGAAGCAAGAAATGCAATATGAACATGCAATGAATATACCATATCAAAATATTGGAATTTAAACAACAATACATGTAAAAAAGAACACAGTTAAATAAGCAATATATACAACAAATCTGAATACATATTTATGTACAGAACAGCAGAACACAGAATGCCCAGAATGCAAATGATAATGGCTTCATGGCATGTTTGCCCTGAAACACATGAACACAAGAATTAGATCAGGTTTCTCTGACGCCAGTTAGTAACAAGTACTGTAACCTCTCTTCTGTAGTATCTCATGGCTCCCTGAAACTTCAAAGCTCCTGCATAACATTCTGGAACAAAAATTACGCTCATCACAGAAATCAACACATTTCGCATTCCACCAGGCATGCTCATTTTCCTGCCACTTCAGACAGGTTGCCTTGTAAACGCCAATAAATGTGGCCGGCCTGTGAGGGAATTCCTGAAATCAAGGTTTTAAAACACTCCCAGACAAACATATCTTGTGCGCATCGAGATACTAGCCTTAAGATGAAACTAGTGTTATAATTGGCATGAAATAATACAACAGACTCAGCACACGCATATAAAATTCACAAAAAAATAAGAAAAACATCAAAATGAAGTACACTCAACATATACATGTAATACAAATAAGCCCAGCATTTGCACTGTAAGAATACAATTAATGTCAATTTTAATTAATTTCACTTTGTATCACAATTAATGGGGAATTAGAGAAGCAAGAAATGCAATGTGAACATACAACGAATAAACCATAACAAGATATTAGAATTGATATAATAAGTGTACAAATAACAGCACAATAAATAAGGCGTACAACAAATTTGAATTCACATTTAAGTACACAACAGCAGAACACAGAATGCCCATAACGCAAATGATAATGGCCCAATGGCATGATTGCACTGAAACACATGAACACAAGAATTAGATCAGGTTTCTTCAAAGCCTCGTAGTAACAAGTACTGTAACCTCTCTTCTATAGTATTTCATGGCTCCCTGAAACTTAAAAGCTCCTGCAGCGCATTCTGGAATAAAAATTACACTCGTCACAGAAACAGGTCACTTTGCGTTCCACCAGGCATGCTCATTTCCCTCTCCATTCAGATTGGTTGCCTCTTCCCAGCAGATGGAAATACATCAACAGGCAGATGTGGTACAGATTACATATCTGCAATGGACACAGAAAATTGTATTTTATGAACAATTAACAGGAAGTTTAATCAATTTTATACAATTCAACAGTGAAAAAACACAACAAAAATTCAATATGAACACATACATCATTGCAACAGATAGGACAATTAAAAAAAATTAAATTAAAATAGCATCACATGTAGGCCGTACATATTAACTCAATGGCATAAATGAGATGTGTACAAACATAACCTTCAATAATTATCTGTACTTTGACAGGTATAGAAGAGCACAGCACTTGGGAAAAAACAAATAAAATGTGATGTAAAATGCTATGCAGCGTACACACAACACATACAAGTGGAATTATCTATAATTAAGAGCATGTATCAATCAATAAATAGGCCAATTCAGAAACATTAAAATAACATCACATAGGCTGCATGTATAAACAACAGAATTGCATAAAAAACATACACACCAGCAGAACACATATTTTCAGTTGGAGAAAAGCACAAAAATTAGTAATTAAAGAAAGCAAACAATGGCACATGTGGACTGAAGCATGTAAATAAATGGGCATGGGCTTCAAGTGACCATTAACTGATCTTTTGTGGTTCCTTTTCTTCTAACCTACCAGCAGCCCCCAGCCAAGATCTCATGAAAATCGTCCGATTTTGCTAAATGACTGACAAATGTCAAAATCATTAAAAGCTCTTTATTAAAGAGCTTTCATTGGTGGCCATGATCATGGCCTCCCTGTAGACCCCTGGGTCGATCTAGAGGATTGACCTCTTTACTTGGGGTATTGCCCTTCGACCTGGGCCTTGTAAGCACCCTGGTCAGAGCCTCCTTAAACTTGGGTAGTGTCATGTACCCCAGTTTTCATATGCCCCTGGTACCATCTTGGCTCTCTCTGGCATTCCAGACACGCAGTCTGTGCCAAATGTTGCCTGTCGACCAGAAGGCCACAAGGCTATAAACTGTTTATCACATTCTTCCATGGGTCTGCTGCAAATGCCAGCTCTCTGTGGTGGTATGCCAGAAATACTGACTCCCTGCTGAGAATGACCAGCTTTAAAATGGAGACTCCATATCACAGAACTTTTCTGGTAGTTTTCTGACAACTGGTGGGCTTCTGCCTCCGGTTGTCTTTTAAACTTTCCCAGGCTGGCTGATACTGAGAGCAAACTAAGGCGGTATGCTGGATCCCAGTGCCCTGAAGGGATCCTTTGTGCCATGCAGCCCTCAGCACGATACCTCACACCTTGGCTTCGGTGGACCAGAGCCCTGTTAGCCGTCTGAGGACGTTACCCCCCTCCGCGACGTGGACGCCAAGGGTTGGATTTTGGAGGGGACTAAAGCATGTAGAAAACCAATATTAATCCTGGCTTCTTTGAAGTCTATAAAAAGCTTAATACTGTTACCGATTTTGTCCAATACTTCATGATTCCTTCCAAGTCCATGGCTCCATCATCACAATACATGCAGGTGGTAAATTGTAATTCTCTTCCATTATCTTCTTGAATTCATTTGTAGCAGTAATCAACTTGCACCACTCAGGAAACCACTTCCACCATGAACTAGAACAAATACAACATTTACAATCATGTCAATATTAATTTATAATTGCCTTCCAAAACCTCATCAAACTTACATCTACCTATATTTAACCTATGTAGAATATTTTTATACCTTCTCAAACTTCATATCACTGATGTACAATATTTCGGCTTTTGTGACCACATTTCTTCTATTCAGTATATTTCTCACATTCTAGTCATTTCACTTGAAATACTTCTCTCTTTAATAACGCATGTTTCTTGCATTTCAGACTGCATAGAAATCTTGCATTGATAAAAGTCATCAACAACAGCATTTCAGGTATTTCCTTATCCACATAAATACACTTTACTTCAAGCAGTCAAGGTGTCATCTTTCAAAGTTCATGTAGAAAATTTTACAAAATGCCTAAATGAATCTTATGGAGAGAGTGGTAGGGAATGGACTGGATTCTTCTGTCTCGGGAGAGGAATTGATGGTGGACTCTTGTGAACATGACAATGAACCTTGTGCCTTACATGAATATAAGGCACCATTTCTTGATTAGCTTCTCACAACAGCTCTACTGCATTTAGTCACTAACTTATCAACAGGTTCAGATACTGCTCAAACAATATTTCTTAACATATTAATTGTCCACCCAGAATTAAATATTTCAAGCATTAACCATTGTTAAATTATGCAGAGTGATGGACGGCTCATTCAGTACAGGAACTAGGCTATGGGCTGGACAAACGGGGTTCGATCCTGGGCAGAATTTCTCACCACATCATGACAGTCTCTTCCCTCAGTAAAGCCACTGTGTGAAGCTAACAACTGACCTCCTTCTACCGCCTATGCTAAGAATGAGTGGATCTATACCTCCATACCCCATGCGTCTGAGTCACAGCGTGGTGCTCAAGTCTTAGAGATAACTTCGCCTTGTCTTCAACACTATGCCGCCCGTGTGACTATCACTTCTACTATAACGCGACAGCAGTCCCCTTGAAACATCTCTATTTCCGGACTTTCCTAGTGGCCCTCTGCCACGTGTTGGGTCGGGTCACGAAAAATGTTCCCGAATATTTCCATCGCGTTGAATCCAAACAACACGAGTCATTATCAGAACTGACGGTATTTATATTCCTCTGCCTTTATTTCTCAACCAACATCCTTATTGCGTCTTGCACAGCTTTTGTGCTCGTCTCTTTTACTGGACCTGTCTTTTCGCTCTGCAATACAGGCCGGAACCCCGTTCAATTCCAGTTCCCTCTCGGATTTTGTTCGCATATATTCTAAAGCAAGATTTAAAAGCAGTGGCAATGAAACATGTTCTAGTCTCAGACTATTCTGAATAGGAAACTCATCACGCAACTTCTGATTTTTCGGGACATTTTAACAAGTTTAATCGGTACGGTATACCACATTTCACCCTCAGGGGCTCACATCTTGTGAGTACGGGAAGCGGCACTCCCGAGGTACCTGAGCTGCCCAATGCCTGGGGGTATAATTGGTCTACCCTGTCCCCAGGGGATATAAATTCGGGGACCTGGCCCTCCAGGTTGGGGGTTGGGGGTTGGGCGTGGGGCTGACAACACCACCCTGGAAAAAGTAATCCTGTTGAGAATCCCCCAAAAATGGGGCGGTCAAGGTCTGTAATAGGCTGTAGAACCCGTGATGATGATGATGGTACCACATTTCATGAAAATATTGTGCAACACGTTTCCTCAGAACTACAGCCTTTCCTTACGCCAGCTGCCCCATTGCAACACAATCTCTCGCCTAATTAGACGATTAACTTCGACTACGTCGAAATTCATGCTGACGACCACCGACAATCTTTTTGTATAGTTAAACGTCTTATTACTCGATAGTTACAAGTTTATTCGCGTCTTTTTAAAGAGATACAATTAAATTATGCTATTTACACTACACAGCAATTATTTCTTATTCGAATTATAATTTAGTTGATCGCACAATGCTTATTTCTACCTCACGTTTGTATTAGTTCTGCCGCAATTTGATCAATACCCTTTCATATTTCGGACAATCGCCAACTTAAAACAACTATATTCACTTACTAGTGGGTATTTGCAACGTCACCAACCACATGCAGATTTAATGAAGTGCATTTTATAATTACTCAAAATATTGCGGTAATCTACGTATAGACTGCATTATTTACTAAACTACTTCTAAATCAGCATGTTTCTACACACCTCTCTAATATGTCTGTTGCTCTAAGACCATTAATTGCATAATTAACTAAGCGTTATAAAAATCACAAACAGTATTAAAAAATAATGATAAAACAAGATTACACTGAAACGTCTTTAGAGTTGAAAATAATTTACTCGAAACTAAGAAACAGAGGTCATAGTAAAGTATAAGCTGCATTTAACAAGAAAACACTACGAAAAAGAGAAACATTTCCTTACTTACCAGAAACTGCGTTGCCTGCACCGGTGCCAAGAGCAGAATGAAGAACCAGACCTCTAAAAAATGACGGTAAACCGGTCTAACAAGAACGGGGTTGAAAGTCGTTCTTGTTCATGACGGGGGCGGAAGGAAAATGGGGGTAGGGACCAAATGGTATCAAAACAGAACGAATGACAATGCACAAGGTGCATGTAAAGTCTCGCCACCCCAAATAAATGTTTCTGTATTATCAACAATGTTTAACTTCGCCCTCGAAGCCGAGAGACAATAATCCGCGTAGTATTTTCAAGGTTTCGACAAATAATGCAGTCGTCAGCTTCGGGATGGATGTATTTGGGGGGCTGTGTCTTTTTCTAGCGTTATAAGAATAGCAGTGCTGTTTTATAAACAAGAACACGATGCCTTCCTCACAGACGTTGATGGATGACCTCTTATCATCATAACCCAGAAGACCGCGTAAATGGAAGATCATGCCTGAAATTCTTAAAGACTTCCAAGAGCGGGCCCACACCGATAAAATGGCAAATTATTAAGATGGCTCTTTTGGGATGTTGCGCCGTGTAGTCTGGTGGACGTTCTGTTTTCTTTATACCAGCCGCCATGAGAACCTGAAAGCTCACCCATGACATTATGTTTTACCCTGGGATTGCGGGACTTTGTATGCAGCCTGTAGAACACGATCGAGCACAGCGGCTGGTAGGCAGAGGTCATACGGCATATACACGCTTCGACACACCTGGGGAAAATGGGGACTTGTTTTCTTTCTTTGTTTTTCGCGAACGACTTATGTGGCCGGAATCGAAAGGGGCTGCATTGTTTTACATAAATTTAACAAATGCTGTGACCACAGAAAACAAGCATCATCATCATCATCATCATCTGCAGACTAAGCTAAATAACATCATCTTGGGTAATCAGCAGCGTCAGATGCTTACACGAAGGGACCAACGTTTCTGGAACCATCTCTGCCCCCATCATGTCACATTAGAACGCTAATGATGGGGTAAGAGATAGTTCTAGAAACGTTGGACATTTTGTGACCACAAACTGGATTATTGTCACCACCATAAAAATCTGCCAAATTTTTACAAAAAAAACACCAAGTGGCTAAAGCTTTACACGAATTCAAATTACCATCGTCCACACAAACGCAAGCTGAGACTTAATAACAAAATGGCCGACTGAAGCCCCAATTTACGTAAAGACTGCATACATACGCGCTGTACCGGAGCAGGAGACATACAACCGGAAAAAAACTCGACTTGTCCGGAGGAATCCTCGGGTCCGGTGACCTGACAAGTTTCGCGGAGCACGCCAGGAAAGGCAAAGATGAAAAACTCATCAAACGCGTGTCGGCAGAGATAACTAAGGGGCAGGAAAAAATATACGTCCAGTAATAAAACACTAAAAGCGAAAACTCAATAAATTAACCGAATGAAACCAAATCGCGGGGAGGAGGCTCCGCCACAGCCTGTAAATGGTCATAGAGAATTAAAACAAAGCTCAAAAAACATAAAATAAATGGTAGCGTCCTCTATGCGGGAATATATGAACCCACCTCAAGCGCCATCCCGCAAAGAGGGCGCAAGAGGTTATTATCTGCTTGATGAACTTTTTCCGGCCCGGTAGATTAGTTCAAATTTTTGCCAGCAGATGGCGCTGCAAGTAAAATGTGTGTAACTTTCAGTTCCCGTGGATTGTATCTGGGGAATAGGATATGCGAGGAGGTATACGGGACAGAAAATTTTCGCGGGCCTATTAGTTCAAACCTTTGCCACCAGATGGCGCTGCAAGTAAAATGTGTGCAACTTTCAGTTCCTAGGATTTTATCCGGGGAATAGGATATGCGAGGAGGTATACGGGACAGGAAATTTTTCCGCGGGTCCATTAGTTCAAACTTTTGCCACCAGATGGCGCTGCAACTTAATGTGTGTAGCTTTCAATTTCCAGGCTTTGTATCCGGGAGGTAGGTTATGCGAGGATGTATACGGGCCAGAAAATTTTTCGCGGGCCCATTAGTTATAGCCTTTACTACCAAACGGCGCAGTAGCCCCCCCTCCAGGGGCAACAACATGACGCAATGCATTCGTATTGTGGAAAGGCATAAATTAAGGTTAACTAATCTCTTGCCGAAGTATGAACTACCTCTGAAATCAAAATAACATGGCTGCATTGCATTGCTAGCTATACGTAAAGATATGCGAGGAAGCATCAGGGTGCAAGTAACTGTAGGAAGTTTCTTATTAGCTATGTGCTATTGCCATTAATTTCCTGCACCCTCAACAAACTTTTAACTTTGCCTCTAGTGAGCAAAAGCATGCACCGATTTTATTTATATATTCGTAGACCAATTTGACTTAAATGTCTCTGCTTTTTGATGCTGTACAGCAAGTGTGATAATACCAACGTTCAAAAGGCATCTATTATAGGTGAGAATTTATATTTTTGGTATTGAAATTACATTCTTACATGTGCTTGTTTATAGTCATTACTTTAACACTGATAGAAAATATTCCTCTTTTTCCTTCTTCCCCAAGAAGTTTCTGCTTTATCTAGGTAGTCAGTCTGTTTCACTTAATAAAACTACAACCTGTGTGTAGGATTTGACATCTTCACATCGGTGAGTCTGAAGATTCCTGTCTTCTAGGTTGTGGCGCCAATCAGTCACAATGCTGTATTTGAGTTTCAAAACCTTACCTGGAATGATGTTTCTATGTATTTACCTGGTCAGTCTCACTAGGTTTGCATCATCAATTCTACTTTGATATGAGGTACCACACTCTTGCTAGGAATGCAGTACAAGCAATTTGGTAGGCTGAGAACGTAGTATCAATATTTTTCAGTAAACTGTGTAGGAATAGTGTCCATGCATATTCGTAACATGCAAAGTACAGCTTTGTATTTCTCAATGCTATCATACTAAAAAGAAGGGTAACTTTGTGGAGGCACTCTCACAATTTTATTACACCTACTTCCAGTGAGTCGCCCAAGGACTTTCTGGAAGTAACAATGATTCCATTACAGAAGAAAAAGAATTCCAAGAAGTGCGGCGATTACAGGACCATCAGCCTAATCTCACATGCGGCGAAGATAATGACGAGAATACTGACTAAAAGACTAGAAAAGAAGATAGAGGAAGTGATGGGAAACGACCAATTTGGATTCAGGAGAGGAAGAGGAACCACAGATGCCATTGGAGTTATGAGAATAATTTCAGAGAGAGTTCTCGATGTCAAGGAAGAAGTGTGTGCCTGCTTCATCGACTGGAAGAAGGCTTTCGATCGAGTAAAATGGAAGAAATTAATGAGGATCCTACAGAGAATTGGAATTGATTGGAGAGATAGAAGACTAATCAAAAACCTGTACATGCAGCAAAAAGTCAAAGTGAGACTGGACTCAGGAGACACCAACAGCGTTGAGATAGGTAGAGGTGTAAGACAGGGATGCTGCTTATCACCAATTCTTTTTAACCTGTACGGGGAATGGCTTGCCAAGGAAGCTCTGGAGGGAACAGGAGACTTCAAAATTGGAGGAAGAGTGATAAAGACTGTAAAGTATGCAGATGACTTAGTAGTATTGGCGAAGGAAGAGGAGGAATTACAGAACATGATGGACAAGTTAGTGGAAACAGGTAGAGAGTATGGAATGAAAATCAACATTGAAAAATCAAAGGTAATGAGGATAGCACCGAGAGCAGAACCATTGAACGTTGTAATTGGAAACCAACAGATGGAGAATGTGGAGCATTTCAAGTACTTGGGAAGCATAGTCACGACGGACGCCCTATGCACCAAGGAAGTAAAAGCAAGGATAGCCATGGCCAAGGCAGCTTTCGTCAAGAAGAGGATACTTCTCACTAGCAAGTTGGGCTTGGAGATGAAGAAGAAACTAGTGAAGTGTTACGTATGGAGTGTCGCGCTGTATGGAGCAGAGACTTGGACACTCAGGAAGAAGGAACAGAAATACCTGGAGAGTTTTGAAATGTGGTGTTGGAGAAGAATAGAGAAGATCAGGTGGACGGATCGAGTGACCAACGAAGAAGTATTGAGGAGAGTCAACGAGCAAAGAAGCATTCTGCAGGCGATTACACGAAGGAAAGCTAACTGGCTGGGAGTCCAGCTCCAGAAGTCCTGGAGTCCTACACCACAAATTTTGCATGACCATTTCGTATGATGTGAAGTGCTGCATTGTACACATCAGCGAGATGTGCTCCTCACTGGCATGTGTTCGGCCTTATCGTACCATTTCTTGGGAACAATGTATGTTTTGAACCTATTTTGAGGTGCACGTACTTTCCTATACCTTGATGGACTTGATGAGGCTCCAATGAGTCCACTGGCAACAGACATGCTAAATTTCTTTAATGTCAGTGTTCAACATTTCTGACAAGGGATGGATCTTATACAGTTTGTCTTAATTCTGGTCATTTCTTGGTGGCTGAGCACCATTGTCATTCAAATGTAAATGGCCAAGGAACCATTCAAAACGATTTCTGCTCATTGCTGAAGCTATGAAAGTGTCTCTAATCATTTTGTCAGATGACCAATAGTCTTTATAGATTGGCAATTTTTTAATTCCCATAAAGATATTGATACCAATAATTTTTTTCATTTCTTTGTTATCCGCTGGTTGAAACTGTAGGCCACCACCATGCTTCTGTGTAGCATACAGGTTTGTTTGAAACACTAGATTATTTATAATGTCATCTGTAGACACACAATGGAACACATCAATAGGAGATTCACAAGTGTCTGATATATTTGCCCCAAACTCTTCACTAAAATCCCTCACTTCCAGTGGCATAACATGCTTCTGCCAGAAAATGACATTGGTTCCAAACCTGTTCGCTAGTGGCACATCATCTTTGCTGCTGGCACTAGTTTTGAATTCTGAGTGGTCCTTTTATTATACCTAATCTTATTATGCTCTTGCTATATCTGGGGGGGGGGGGGCTATAGTTGGCACCTGGGGTTTTAGTGTGGGTGTGAGAGGGTCATTTGGATCCTGGATGAGCTCCTGAGGTGAGTTCTCTCTTTTCTACCCTTGCAAACCAACCTGGCAATGCACTGCACTTCAAGGGAGCAATATTTATCATTCATCACTGAAAACAGGACAGATATTTATTACAGGTTGCATTACTCTTACATTAAATTTCAACCTCAAAACATTGCTGTAATAGCACAATAATAAAAAATGAAAGTGACAGTAGAAGAATCAGGATTATATTGTATTTTCCAATGATGATTACAATCAGTCACCTCCAACTTATGATCTATGTCTCTCAAAGTACTCTTCACACCAGAAAAACAATGGACAAGTTTCTTTCTAAACAAAATACAGTTAAACATAAAAGTTAAATAAATGAAAACAGACAAGTTCCATCTGAGATCTCTCTGTCTGTTACTGATCAGGTGTTGTAGTGTATTAAAACAGTTCTGGAGCTCTCCAGATGGAACCCTACATGGTCATTTATCTTGGGAGAGAATACAAAGGTTTTTCAGCATGACATATTTCAAATATCAAAGATCCTTGTTCCTAATAGCATAATGCCAATTAAAATTTTGACATACTGTATTTACAATAATTTCACATAACTGTTTCAAACTTCTTTATGCAATGAAACCTCATTAATACAATTCTTGTCCCTTGAACCCGTCTCTAAGAGACAAAGTACCAGTCCTTGGAAGAGTATTTAAGGTCAAGGCCTGGCATATACAGTCAGACTCATAAGTTAACTTTTGGACCTTTAATTATAGGCACAAGTCAGGCTTATTATTTATAAAGAATTTTTCTCAGGCTACTAGTCATGTAAGGTGATTTAATGCAGAAAACACCAATATTTGGAGAACTGTCCTCAGGATGCTGATGACAGTGCCCAGAGGACAAAGATGGATCTCAAAACACTGGCGTTTTCTCTCTTAATCCACCTTACATGGCTGGTAGCCCAAGAAGAATTCAATATACTTAGTCGCCATGAAAGCTTCACATCATACAGGCTTATTATTAGTATACATATGACCCTGACTTAAAACGTGGAAAGGAATGTTTAAATGGCAATAGATATTGCTTACTGTGACTACTTATATTATTAATGCTACTAAATATTGATGGTAGCTGTAAACAGAATGAATGTATCCTCTAGTTTATAGGAGCAACTATCAACTTCTCTGTAAAAAAAACTAACATGTTGCAAAATACTACAGAGGACCTAGGACTTAGACACATTCTTGCACACGATATAGGAAAAGTAAAATGTTAGACATGAGAAATTTGGGAAGTTACATGGAAGACCTAGGTATAAATAGAACTTAAAGAAACAGTATGTGAGGATATGAACTGGATTCAGCTGATTCAGAATGAGGTTCACTTGTGAACATGGTAATAAAACTTCTATTAAAGATGGGGTGTTTCTTGAATAACTAAGCTGTTATTAGACCATCAAGTTGACTCCGCTTCAGAGTGTTAGATATTAGAAGGTATGAAGATGGCTGTCCTCTGGGTTGTTGCCCTGTATAAGTTTGAAAGTACTTTGTATGAAGCAGATTGTTTTTCTAGTAGATTAAGAAAGAGACATTTCTTATCATGTCCAAAGTAAGTCATGTGTACATGCTGATTTCATTTAAAAATTGCAGTTTTCTTGATTAGGGATGTTTCAGGAAACAATAATGGAAAGTAAGTTATATCGTCTGGTATGGTGCATAGTGGAACACCCATTTCATGTCCCTCAAATTGAGGTTCTATCTCAATTAATTTCTAATCCAAGATATTTTAGGTACTGAGTAAGGCATGTTGTCTGCAGTAAATAAGTTATAACTCTATTAGGAAATACAGTTTTCGCATAATTTGGAACAGCAGTAATGAAGTCTGAATGTACATTGTCACATTTTCTGCTATTTCATGTGGATGCAAATAAGGAAAGTATTTACTAAACCCACGGTCAAATATGCTAGCATACAGGTTTATGATATATAATATTTAAATTTACAAAATTGTTACTCCTCTAATTATTTTACTTTCTTACTGAATCTGACACCTTTTAAAAGAAATGAATGATTCTTTGAAGGACTGTACATTGCACTGCTTACACCTCATACAAAAAGGAATCAAAATTATTTAATTAATAACAAAATGCTGTGGGAAAGTTGTATTGTAATAATGAGATTTCATTATATGCTAGAAGGAAATTGCCACTGCATGTCTGTAAATACTGTTACACTGACCATATGTTGTCCAACAATGACTCTCTCCAGTCTAATTTAAAATTTGTAACATTATTCACTATCATACAGACAAAACTTTAGTAACATTCTTTTACACAGTAAGCAAACATAGAAATCACCTTAAGATTAGTATGACTTGAAAAGTTAAATGTTAAATATAAATAAATACATTATTTTAAGTAGCTTATATTATTATCACAAGAACCATTCACAATGCAGTCTTGAAAATTTGTGAGGAAATGTTTAACATTCTCACAGATTCACAGTGCAATTATAACAAAAAGTACCTAGAGATTTAATGGAAAGGCTTTGTATGAAGATGGCTGCCTTCTGGGATACTGTATAATCTGGTCTGGTAAATACTGACCAATATTTCAGGGGCCCTGAAATGCTGGTCCATTTACAACTTATAAATGTAGAGATGATATCAGAACAGGCTTTTGGCCTCGGAAAAAATGAATTTAGAAGAAAATCAGAAATTCATGACAGATAGTCTTGACACCAGACCTTATAATCCCCATAATATGAACCAAGAGTGACAACCACTATACTTACATTACCCACCTGGAGTAACACTGACACAACTTAGAAAAATTACTTGGGAGCAGTATATAGTTTTATTATGTGTATACAAGTAGCTAAAATCTTATAGGGACATGAATAGCCGGAAGTAAAGACACTTTAGACGTGACCTTATTACTCTCTGTTAAAGACAACTTTTACTTCTAAACAGTGCAGTACAGTATTTTAAGTTGTGGCCCTATTATTCTAGGCACAAGGCATCAGTATCAGTAATCACCACTTGATATTTTATAAATGAATGAGTATAACCTCCATTTTTGAAAACAAAATGCTCACAAAATGAATCATGAACTTGATTAACATTCTTTTCCTTGACTAAATCATTACACCACCACAGTATAACTCCAAATTAAATAACACTTTTCTCACTGCATATTAAAAGTTGACAATGGAACATAAGAGAATGTACACTGAAAGAGCACAATACTTTTATCAAAGACAATATCAACTTTTCACAAATCACTAGCTACATTAACAAATACTCTCATCAAATTCATTCCAAAATATTCTGAATATAACAATTTAATCAAATTTTAGTGAGAAGAGCATGTTACATAATTACTTCAATTTCATTACTAAATAATCAAAGTCTGGAATTTCTTTTCCCATATTACAATTGAACAAACTGTTCACCAACATTCAAGTTATAAATAAGGACTGCTTCTTTCCCACTTCATATATGTTTTTGTTCAAGTCACTATAAACGAAGTCTTTCCCTGTTGACTGCCATGTTGAACCAATGGCAGAATTGACGTACATGTTTAGTATGGATGGAATTTTAATCGGCCGGATATAAGTAGGGGCTTCCTTATGACTAGTGAAACACAAATACACAGGGAATGCAAGGTAAACAATCCTTATAGCTTTCCAAATTGTAACATCACTAAATGGCCAGGAAATACTCCACAGACTTCAGTTGTTAAAAATATAAACTGAACATGACATAACTACTTGCTATCTCTTCAGCTTTTGGTACATATTATCACTATTAATGTTTATCATATTGGAATGGGGGTTTTAAATCCCAGAACTATGAGGCTGTCAGCTACATTTAATTCTGATAGGAGTGTCATTGTAGCAGTATGCTAGTGACACAGGCATCTGGACCACATGTAAGCTATGATGCATGGCTCATAAAAGTTACGAAACACAACACTGGAGAACGTAGAAAGTTCAAAGTTTGAAGCAATAATGGGGGGAAATCCCTCGGGTTTCCCCAAGAGGGTGCAGGCCCCAGAGGTGGCCTAACCCCGTGTTTGGCCAAGCCTATGGTGGGTAGTCTGAGTAGTCCAAAATGTCATGGTGGAATCCCAGGGGTCTTAAGACCAATGAGGGCCAAGCATTTAATTTTAAAAGCACAGATGGGCTAGGCATAGGAAAGGAAGTGTGAGGACAGACCCTCTGAAGCAGCAAATATAGGGAGCACAGCAAGAATGCTGAGGACAGGCCTGGGTGTTAAAGCCATAACGGTTCCAAGCCATTCCGGCAGCTGTGGTACAACACCTGGAAGTGTCCCCAAGACCTAGATGATCTAACATGAGAAAGAAGGTATGATCCCAGGGGTTTCCAATACGCCAAGGTCAAGGATCAGGATATAGCAAACTCTGTGGGCAAAGCCTAGGGCAGAAGTGTAAGGGGGGGGGGGGGGGGGTATATGGAGGGGAGAGCCCTAGGAGTACAACTATCTGGATTCACTTTGCTGTTTGGGGAAGCTCTCGGAATTGCTCTACCTCCAATGGGCAACTAAGAACTGAGGAACAAGGCTGTTACATTACTGCCATAAATTCTGCAGCAATGACATTCTTTTATTTAATTATTTTAAGTTGACAAGTGGATACCCATGGAAAATGATTCTGTGTGATACAAAACTCAATGACAGAGTTACAAACAGTTTTCTTTTTTTCTAGCTGCCATTTGGATTGTTTACCATTATTAAATACACAAAAGTTATGTATGCCATGAAACATGCTTCACTGATTACACAGATTATACCATAAACATATACGTTGAGCTCACACAACCTGTAACAGGTTAGCAAAATGGAATTACAAAGCAGATGGTTCCGTAAGACTCTTTCTCAATGTGTTTGTGGAACAAGTTTCTGCCACTTTCTGTAACAGTAACACATTTGCATTTAGTCACTCATTTCAGCATCACTAAACGACCAATCATAATCCCTTCACATTGAGAGCCTTAAAAAGAGAAACTAATTTAAGACATCATCCTACAGTTTTTATATTTGATATTTATGCTTTCATGTATATGAGAAGTTTATACTATTGCATTTAAACAGGAAACAAAAAGAATTAAAAAATCTTCCAACTTTAAACAGGATTAAATGATAATGTCTGGACTATGTAGAAATCGGGGTGCCAAGTTTCTGACAAAGAAAGGAACTGCCTCTGACTCACAAATTTTACTGTGTAATTTCAAATGAAAAATATCAGTATAAGTGGGAGAGCAGGCAGTCAGGTTTTTTTGAATGCATTCACCTGACATTACTGAAGACCCATGAAACATCCTGGCAAACCTTTATTATAGATAGTGTGGTGGAAAAACCTGCATTACTATGAAGTATGTAAGAGGGACGCCCAGAAGGAACTGTCACATTATTCCAAATAATGTATTCTTTACATTCAGTTTCCTAGTGCAAAGGATAACAAGTGCTTCTGGAAGTCACAACAGAGATTCAAAAGTGCAGACACCATGCATCTACAATTTTACTTTTCTTATGTAAGTCCAAAACAGACAAATAAAAGAAACATTACATCACAAGTTACACTTTAACCTTTATCACATCATAATTAGGAATTTCAATTCCAGTTCTATGGTGCTGCCAGCTGGATTTTAAACTTCTGCAACAGGCAGTTATTTGCCAGCTTCTCACAATGCAGGAGGACTGGGTTCACTTCCAGGACAGTTTATGTGGGATTTATGGTGGACAAAGTTCCTCAGTGTTTCATATCAATATAATTCCACCAAACCCCCATATCTGTTCGTGCGTCATCTGAGGAATGGAAAATTGGCCTGTTAGCATCCATATTTTTAGAGACATAGTCTCATGCCATCATAACTATAATAACAATTTTACTGTGACACACAGCAAGATAAACTGTACATCAGCCACAATGCATGGCCAATAGAAGTTAAAATCTTGCAAGAGCTCTAACACAGCTCACCAACATAATGTGGAATGTAATTATTTGTGTGGCCTTTTTATGTGTACCATTA
This sequence comes from Zootermopsis nevadensis, assembly GCF_977971745.1. NCBI lineage: Eukaryota > Metazoa > Arthropoda > Insecta > Blattodea > Termopsidae > Zootermopsis > Zootermopsis nevadensis. Next base: position 8,775,768 of record NW_028259141.1, on the reverse strand, counting down.
CAGATCATGAGATGTAAGAATGCCAAGATTTAAACAATTATTTTACCATAATTTAAGAATATAAACACTTTTCTTCCTCAACAAAGCTGCATAAAATCTGCATGCATCTTACATTTTGAAGAGATAGCATGATTCATTCACAGAATTTTCCCTCTAAAATCAGAATGTGTGAGTCTTACAGTCCAAAAAATATTGTAGACAGCTGCAGTAATAAACAATGTGGAATTTCTGAGAGCTATTTCCAAAAACCAGAATAATTTATAATAAAACACTGCCAAATATTTAGATAGAATGTTATAAACAATTTAAAAGCAGTCTTAAGAGAAATAAGAAAAAATTCACTTCATCCTTTCTTTAAGAGGATGAATTCAAAGACATATGACACAGAATTATGATTCTCCTTCACTTCACTTCTTTAGTCTCCTTGGTTGCTGAATGAAGTACGCAGTAAAGAGTAAAGAATAAGCATCAGATTTAAGAATTAATGCTTTCAACATTCTAAAGGGCACTGGTACAAATACTTTACTCAGAATATGTTAGCATTAGTTTCTATATTTTCATCTCAGAATAAAAAATTGTAAACACTCAAGTTCACCCCAACATGCAACATAATGGCCTGCCAGCCATACATGAATGGGTATATGCCTGTTTCCTTTTTTGACAATACACAAGTGTACAATATGCAGACATTTCCAATAATTTATTACTACATGCTATAGGCTCTTGAAAGTGAGTTGTTTCTTTTTCTCCTTTGACCTTAAGAATACATACTTATCACACAGCAAAAGTTAATTACACAACTTTATATTTACTTATAATATTAACAGACCACAACCCACATTGCATCAAATTTCTGCTTATCATAACTTCAGACTGCAGATTTCTTTTCAGTAACAGTTGTATGTATACTTTAGTTAATTTACTTTGCGTATTAAAGTCACCATAACTTGCCTTAATATTTGAGGGCCCCAAGCATGAAAGTATAATCCACAGCCAAGACAGATTGCTGACTAGAATCTAAATATATATTTTTGCATAATGACTATATAAACATTTAGCCACTGCCAAATAAAAAGTATAAATAATATAACATTCGTCATTACTCAAAATAAATAAATATTTTAATTGAAATACTGAACCTTCTTTCCTTAGGTTTAATCCCATTAAAATAAACCTTCGAGGTTAAGCAAATATAATAATTTTAAACACAGACAACATATATAAATATGAGTAATATTTTATCCTCTTTTATTGTTATACAAATCATTACGCAGTAGTGGCACCTTGCCTTCAAAATATAAAAGAGATCATGAAAACAAATTAACATTTTTAGCCATAAAGTCAAAGTACAGCCACTTTTTTCTCTACATAAAAATCATAGGTAGCTTTTAATACACACATTTTTTCCAGTAAAATTACACTAAGGAATATATGAAGGAATATCCATCACTCACACAAACTGATACAGAATGGCTTGAAACTTCAAATCAGATTACATATGAATGCAATACTTTGTTCAGTGATAAAGTATGCCAAATGCAATTAGCAGTGCAATACAATATGTCAACACTCCTAAATCCAGCAAAGCCTTACATCTAGAAGCCATTTTTTGGCACATTTGCAAATTTAAGTTGGAAAATAGTCCCTTTTGGCTTTGTCATGGCTGTTTGAATGTAACTCAAGAATGGCTAAATGGATTTAACAAAATTTCATATTGGAGAGATCTACTACAATTTTTCGAAGTATTAGAAATATGATTGAAATCACACACAATAATGGGCATCTACATGTAGCAGTGAGTACCATAATGAGTCTCCAGCTGAGGAATTCCCCAACAATTTACCTTTCACCAGTTTCAAAGGTTAAATTATTGCCAATGCACCAGAATTTTTATTTTTATGTTAAAACTTGTTACACATGACCTGCTATTATGACTTTATCTAAATGACTAGGACAAATTTGATTTGTATTATAAACCTTAAATAGGCAGTTTTATTAATACCTTGCTTAAAAATGAGCTAATTTTAGGCTTCATTTACATTTGATGCAGTATAATTTTGTATAAGTGAGTTTAAAATTTATTCTGAACTAGCCAAAGAAAGCAAACACCCTTAAGAATGAATATAAAAATTCAGAATATAATGGCAGAAATATTTAAGTGAAAACTTTCTATGTTAACTGAGCATTACTTGAGGCCCCTAAATTGCAGGGAAGCCCAGGTACATTCTTTTTGATTAGCACACACACTACAACTAATCCCCTATACCTAGATTAATTCTTATGCAGCAAATATTTCCTGACTTATCCATGGTGTGCTTTGTTGGAAAAATTCAATAATAAAAATGGACGACTATTGCACTTAAAACCTATTTTCTATTTTATTGAAAAATAGTTTCAATCTTCAACACCTAAAAGCAAGTCTGTGGAGATTCTATGCTGAACCAAATGCAGCAGACATAACCACAGTATCAAGACACCCTCTTCCTTCAGTGGATGAGGATCTCATCACGTCATAGCGCAGTTCAATCCTGATATTGATAAGTCTATGTATTGGCAGTGTGGCAGTATGCTGTTCCAATCATGTCAGGGCGTCAAAAAGCTTGACACAAATCTAAAGCCCTGCTCCTTGTAAATTGTATTACGTACAAGTACACGACTAAAACATTGTTGAATGAAAAGCCATTTTCATTACTTTTATCTTGTGACATATTTTCTAAGGCTATTTTGAGGTAAAATTGATGTCATCATGTTTAATTACTCATCAAGCACCAATATATGATAAGACTACACCATTTTCAGAGCTAATTTGAAAGAAATATTAAAAATCAGTCAGGTTCTCTGTGGTATTAAATGATAATAATTCACCACTTTATACATGTAAGAGTCACAATGGAATCATAAGAAACAAATAAAATACTATGAATTATACCACAGGTGAGCTTGGTATAATGACAAGTTTGCTGCTGAGTTACTACTATCTTCAATAAACAGCATTTAATCATCATTTCCAAAACTTTTCTAATGCTCACCATGTAGGTATAGCTTGATAAGCAGCCAGAGAACCAAGGAAACACTTGTATTCCATATTGCAGTAATTACTGGAAAGTTTCCATAAACACTTAGAATGTTGTATTATCTTGATAACAAAGACATTCAAGTTCAATTCTTCAGCATCATTTTAATGTGCATTTATAACTACTATATATATAAAAAATTGTAAATTGTCACTCTTCCTACGTGTTCAATAACGGGTTTCTTGGTATACAACACTGTATCATATTTAAGTGGAAACAAGCCAATTTTTGATGTTTAATGTTTCTCATGTACTACTTGATTAGTCACAGAAGTCAGCATGTAATGAACATAGAGCATAAGAATAAAATTAAAGAGGAACAGTTTTTAATATTTAATGTATGGAAATATGGGAGTTAAACTCTCGTACTGTGAGGCTGCTGGCCAGACTTGAACTTCAGAGTTTAATAGTTTAGTGGGGCATTGTCAGCTGAGATGTGCTCAAAAGCCACGGCACATAGCCAATAAAGATTACGATAGCGGATAGTGCGGTTTTTGATTTGTGTTATATAACGTGCATGGTTGCAGATATTTCAAACTTTATGTGATGTACTGATACACTGGCTTTTGATCAAATCTCATACAGACTAGATGTCACTGGACAGTTTCTATAAACTCTCAATATCATGACAGTCTCTGATTCCTGAAAAGGATAACTGGCTTAAAAGTGTTACAAAATTTATACTCGACAGACACCTTCAGAATGAAGTCGTAATACGGCAGATAACGCATATTTATAATTGTCTAATGGGGCTTTTGTGCCTTTCAACTTTCGTCACCCATAAGTTACAGTTTATACGTGATCAAACTGGCACACCACTAAACTGTTAACTCAACATTTAAAGCCTAGGTAGTGGTCCAATAGTGCAGGGGTTAAATACCCTATTACTACATGATAAAGACAAAATAACAGAATTTCAATGAAGAGGATTTTAGTGAATAAAGAAAAAACTGTTATTCTCCAGTCATCCTTAAATAAAACAATGTTCTTAATATGCTTTTATCTATAAACTCAAAGTTACCAAAATAAACTATTTCACCATATATACAAAGGTGACCCAGATGAAAAACTTTTTTTCTTCAAAAGCTCTTTTCTTCCATACCATAAAAATGTTGCTTCACACTTTGCAGAATGTTCGTGCATGAGCCAAGAAGTTATGGATCTGGAACTCTTCCTGCTGCTTCTTTGTAGATAAAATCAATTAATTTGAATAAACTTCAGTGTGAACTGAAGCACTTTCCAGCATTGAAAATTTGTAACAGTCTTGGTACCACCATTTTCAATAATATAAACACCATTAGCAAGTAGATGGTACATTCCTCATTCTGCTGATAAATTCTGTGTAATGTGGTAAATTCTCAAACAATAAAATTCTGCCTTCAGTCTTTCCTGATAGGATATCAATGATTATTTATGCCTGAAATTATTGCACATAAGACATGTGAGATGTTTTATATTGGTCATCTGTATTGTTATTAAAAATTAAAGCAATTTTAGTTATAATAATTCAGCACTTTTGACGTAAGTGTGTTCTTCTGGTGCCTGTATTTTGGCACATCTGCAAGGACAGAATATCCAAGCCAAGCAGATGCAGAGTGATGGATGTTTCTTTCAGAAAATGTTGGGTGCAAGCTGAAGTTTCCACACTGACACTGGTCTTTTGAACACAGTCACCTGACCCTGTTCCTTACCTCCTAGCACAAACATGTACAGAGGAACGGAAGGTTCTGTGCCAAAACAGCTGATGTCCTCCACATTCTCGTGTTCCTGGCCATGTCCAAACATCTGTTTTTCCGCCCGACTTGCACTGCTGGCTCGAGACTTCTTCCTCTTCTCGACACCCATTGAGTTTGTACTGTATGGTGAGCTGAGTGCAAGGAACTGAGGTGGTGCTCGTTCCATGCAGATACTTACATTTGGAGTCTGACCTCCTGGTGTTGTGGCCTGAGATGGGGACTGTGAACAAGAATAATCTAAGCTTTGAAGTTCCATGAGTTCTTCCTGGTAGAACTGTCTGCTTATGCTGCGTCCACTTGCATCCTCTAGCACACTGTCTGGTGGACTGTTCAGGAGTCGAGCATAAGTCTGAAAGTGGTGTTTGTTTGGTGGATCACTGCTGTCATTATCATTTGATGTAGGAGTTGTAACATGCCATGATTTCCTCTGACCTGCTGATGCAAGAATTGTCTGTATATCAGGACCAAGGTAGTTTGGATTACAAAATCCAAATGGACCATCTCTGTTAGGTGTCTTTGCTTTCCCATTACTTTTCCCACCAAATTTTCCCATCCCATGCTCTGCATTTTGCTGGTATGGCAGAAACTGGTTATCAACAGGACTTGCTTTATTGCACATGATGTAACTGCTGGCAGATGCAATACGGTTCACTGTTTCAATGCTGGCATAGTCTGAAGTTGAGACTGTTTCATCAGACATCTCTTCCAATTCGGTAACAAACTGCCCTTCACGGAACCTGACTGATGCTGATTTAGGTATTCCACTTGTCTTCCCAACATTCTGATAAAGAGGAGCAGATACAGTTGTATCTCTTGTAGCTAACAGGTGTGAACCATGACTGCTACTCTGCCTCTGTGAATTGTCTTCTAAATGTGGCTGGAACTGCTGATGGAGTACTGCAAAATCTCTCAAATTTACATTGGATGATGGCAAGGGTTGCACATGTATTATATGACCTTCACTAAAATGAGGAGAACCCTGAGATGCAAACACATCTTCAGTCTCATTTTCATCGTCTGTATCCACAAACACGAGCTGCGTCACTTCTATTGGAGTAAGGACAGGAGTGGGGAGAGATGAGATGGCTCCAAAGTTAGGTACTGAAATAGGATCTCTTGGCATAGGTCTACATTTTCTATCACCTGCCGGCATAGCAGATACTTTTCTTCTCACACTTGGAAGACCTTTAGAACATCCACTATGATGCTTAATGGGTGCAACCACTGCACTCTCAGATTCTTGGAATTCATCTGTGGGACCAGGAGAAGTTACAGAAGAAAGTTCTTGTTGTCTCCTCCTGGATATGATATTGGCACTTTGAGACTTGACCATTGTGCTTTTACTTGGGGTTCCTTGATCTCCACCCTCACTCCCAGAGCACTGATGGTGCAACAGACTCTCTGTACTGTCATCATAACTGCTACTACTCAAAACACTGTAACTACACTTGTGGTGTGTAAGCCTGGACAAGTTGATTTGAGACAGCTTGGATATCTCACGGAAAAAACTGTTAGCTGCTTGTGCTTGTCCTGATGGTGTGGAAGCTCCCACACTACTTTGCTGACCACTGTAACATCGTCTAGCTCCATAGTCCTGTTCCTGACTTATGCTGTTGCCATTTGTGGAGCTCCCATCCACATAATTGCCACAGGTCGGTCTGAACACATACTTCCTTTCACATGGTGAGACTCGGTTATTTGGGTGGTAAGACGAGTGTCGGGGGTTGAGATTTGTGCAGCGATCCACTGATCCCCCTCCTCTGGAACGGTGACTGCGGACACCATAGGAAGACGCTGAAGAGATTCCACTGGATGTGACCAATGCTGTGTCACCAAACTGATTCTGGAAGAAGAAGGAATCTTGTAGGAGCAGCTCTGACACAGCAAGTGCCACACTCTCTGCCCGTGGCTGAGGTCTTGGACCCTGAATCTGCAGCCGCTCCCATGTCTCGGTACCTGTGAATATTAATCCAATGTTGCATTAAGTTTTAAAACATACTTTAAAAATGTATCGTCTGATTTAATGTTCAGTAATGAAACATTACACTTCCACAGTATCTGCATTAATTTACTTTGGTTCTCAGAATAAATAATGATTATTTTCTAAACCTCAATAACTGACTGATCTTTATAATGGACAAGTGACTGTTTACACAGAAATGGAAATCAAATATTCAAATATGAAACAGAAGAGAGATAAAAAGATAAACCTTTATCATATGAGAATAAGGGACTTAAATCCCTATACTAAGAGGCTGCCAGACACACTTCAACTACGAGTTCCATGATTCTGTGGCATGCTAGTGCAATGCACAGCCAGCTAGATCACATGTAAGAGGTGACACAAGTTTGATAAAGGTAAAAGGAAACCGAGCATTTAAAAACCATATGATCTCTTTTTGACATACCTCCTACAGTTTTCACTTACCACCTGACAAGAACAAAATAAGTACGATTTGAGGTTTTCATGGCAGTGAGTCCAAAGATGGCTGTCTTCTGGGTTGTAGCACCATGTAGTCTCGTAGAAGTTTACCAACGTGAGGCTCATTGCCCTGATAATAAAGGCAGCAAGGACCTCTGAAACGTTCTTAAACTACAATCCAGAAGACAGCCATCTTAAGAAGAAAATACATTCCCACCAAAGATTGTTAAATTCTATACTATACCACACATTCATTAAATTCCAATGCATAAATGAGCCGTGTAATTTCTAAAAGATTGTCAATCTATAATTTTCTCTCAGGCTGAGGGGCCACATTACACACCCACATAAACAGTGTAGAACAGGAATACAGGAAGATTTTTTCTAGCTCTCACATACCAAAGTGAAATCTCCAGAGCTCATTGGTAGGATGTCCATCTCTCTCACCTCCAAACATCAGCATGGAACTTGGCAGTTTGCAGGCTGCATGACTGTGCAGAGCTCCTGGACCTGGTTTAGCTTTGATGCAGCTCCACAACTTAGCAACTACAGAAAATTCATAGCAGTTAAAGTTCTTCTTTTAACTAATCTAAGCTTCTCTCAAACTACTAGTGACAAAATTATGTTATAAACTACTTATTTGTTTATTATTATGTTATTTAATGATAGTTAATCATTTAATGGCATAACTTACATAGTGATGAATTACATGAGAAGGTAATTAGTAATGATTAATACATACAAATATGATTAGAGGAGGGTTTGATCTATTTTCAAGGTACTATCACGGAGACTGAGAAAAACCACCTCAGTCAGCATAGGAAGCAGCCTTATTGAAATTCAAGCTAGGTATCTCCTAAAAATTAACCCAGAATCTTCTTACCTTCATTCCAACCTGATTAGTAGTTTTATGTAATCAGAAGTTTATTAAATCTTTCCACAGTTCCAGATGTCAACTGAATGATAAGATACAGTCAAGGCAATAAGTGAAAGAAAATGGACAATACAGCAAGGATATAGGCCTATACATGTTCAAAATTGTTCTGGGATCCTCTGGTTTCCTACAAGACTAACAGGATACTTTTTTGGCAAAAGTATATTGAGGCATTAAACTGACCATTTCCCTATTAACTAGTGTGAAAGAAGTTAAGAATGCATAGAGTTTTAGAGTGTTAGTGTTCATCTCACCAGTGTCCCACCGCCAGAAGTCGGCCCTCTCTTGCAGGTCAGTCATTCCGCCATACACCCACATGGCATCGTCGTGTAATATGGCCGAGTGCTTGTGGCGGGCTGGTGGCAGATCGCCGTGGCTGCCGCCAGTGCCGGAAGGTCTTCCGCATGTAATGCCACTACTGGATGATGACAGCAGGTGCCATGACTCTGTATCTGTGAACATTCCCATAGCATTCCTTATAAATACTTATATTTTTATTATAGAGATAAAATTGCAAAATATTTGTTCACAACTGAAAATTAAATGTTAATACAATGAGTTATTTTTCTGTGAGTGGGCACTGAGGTGGAAGAACCAGATGCTCTTCGTGTGAGGTTTGGCTGACCCACGGTGCATTAGTTCGCTTCACAGATGCACTGTCTAGGAGACTCACTGCACTTACCAGAGGTTGAAATTAAGTTTGAGGCAGGTTTATAATGATTGCTTGCTCTTGTACTTCTGTATAAACAATTCAAGAATCATACTAAAGTTCACAGCACGTCACATGCATTCTGTACACATACATACATTTGTCAAATAATGTTCGAAGACCACTGTCCCAAAACCAGCATATTGTATAGATGAGTTTTGAAGCACTTCAACAACACGGTAATTCATGAATGTATGAAAATAATGCATAAATAAAAATTATGCATCTCATTACATCCATTCCACACAGTCAAATGAAACACAATACCAGCCTAAAATCTATTTCATTAAGATCTTTGTAAATGTTATGTTCCCACCTATGTCTACGTCTCCCATTCAGATTTTACTAATAAATTCTATATGCATTTCTCATATGATTTCTGACTGCAGTTAAAAAACGAAATTAACACAATTTCCCAGACGTCATTCGTTCACTTACCGAAGTGGAAGCCCCAGAGTTCATTGGAAGAGCCACGGAGGTCCTGATAACCACCATACATCAGCATAGCACCTTGGTGTACGAGGGCTGTGTGACCACGGCGCCCTCTAGGGACCGCGACACCCTTCTGAGCACGCACTTTCCGCCAGCAGTTTCCCTGAGATCAAAACAGCACTGTTATACAAAAACTAATCTTTTATAATCACTGGTTTGTGCAGAGTTTTTCAATCAGCTGATATTTTGTTTAATCAAAACGATTTACCTGAAACAAATTAGGTCCATTTATTGGGAACTACTACAGACGGGGATGCCTTGGATTAACAGGCCCTGGCGAATTCTGGTTTGTAAGTCAGGTCGTGCGGTACAATCACACCACAATACTGTCATTTTATATTTAATTCTCTATCTTAACATGCTGAATCAACAGCAACGTTTTTGATAACAACAAACATTTAGAGCATTTCTTTTATATTCCTCCAATATCAGAGGTGAGACGGCACACTACTAACCAGACCGGAGCATTTGACATGGCTCAGAAGCTTATAACATAAGCAATTTCTTTAATATGAAAGCGATTAATTAAATTCTGCTGTTGCAAGCAGGGTGAGAATCACTTGTAACTGGATCTTAATTATGCAACTTAAAGCATTTGCTCGTACACGTTCGTTCGTTCTTGTACTTTATAATATGCATTATATTTTTATTATTATGACTTTTTCCACATCCTATTGTCATCTGACTGTCTCATAAATCCATGGAATGTAAATAAATTATTATTATCATCATTATTCGTTCCAGCCTGATGTCATCAATTCTAAATTCTAGAGCGCATTCCTCACCCCACTTTTTTCAATCAACCTTCCCCATTAACTGTCTTTTTCATAGTCTCTTTCTTTACAATGGAAGATTATATAAAAACATATTTATGGATTCGTCTTTCACACACGCTCCACACCTCTAGAATTACGAATGTAGTTTGATAATTAAAAATAAACTGTATTGTTTACATCAAAATAAACAAAAGATGTGTGATTATAAGGAGTAATAGTCTGCAAACTGGAAAACAGCTTTAAGACGAAGGTGTAAGACAGATGCATAGCATTTACTTGACAAATGGATTACAAGAAAAAAGATAAGAACTGGAGGATAACACAATAGGCGAAGAGCTTAAATAATTAGAAGCTACAAATTACGCGTAACTTTCTCCTTGCCTTCATGAATTAATGGGCTGTTGTAAGACACCAACAATTTTCTGGAGTGACTAAGGAAACCACAAACATTTTACGTGTGGGGGTAGCCGAGCGCCAGGCAGAGAATGGAATTCGGGACCTGCTTAATATAAGTCGTTAGTGCAAACCGTGACGTTGGGCCACGTTTAATTGTCGCAGCGGTGTATCTGTGACACATATTTTTGCCAAAACCGAAAACAAAATAGAGTTTGCTGGCGTGAGCCCCTTGTTGACAAATGGGCATCACATCCCTGAATATGTATTATTATATCTAAAATCAGTGTAAAATTCCATCAAACTGTATTACCCGACAGTTCAATAAATACACTGGTAAAGTCAGTTATAGCAGTAACTTCTTCACTCGACTGTTACCATGATACTGAAACTTAAAAAATGCTAAGTAAATTGTAATTACAGAAGTAACTGCAAACCATACGTCTGGAGCCTGATGCTGCAAAATCTTTCTACCATACTGCAAATTCTAGTCTCGCTACACGAGAATTTAACTGACGACCACATGCATTCAGCACAGCTGGAAACTCATTGGGAATTTCATTATCATAATGTGATAACAAAATGTTTCTTGGGTCGTGGTTTCGCATGTATACGGACTTCAAGGCGTTTGATTACGAAATGAAGCTATTCAGAGGCACAAAGGTTGAGATATGAGACAATTATGTATGGTGGTTCAAACTCTTCTCAAAATAACACCTAACCATGTGCCTACAATGGTTAAACAATCGAAAACCTCGGGAAATAATCGGTAAGGATACAATCGTTACTTTGTATGGCACCGTCATGACAATGCCCAGGAGGGACTGAAGTAAATACATAAAAGCTCACATTTCATCTTTCGAATGTCAAAAGGTACTCGGTCAATCTGAATGAAAGTGACCACTTACAACAGATAATATAATACAGGATAATATTAAACTGAATCTCACAAAAGTAGACTGTGTAAGAATGTGAAATTGGATTCATTTGTTTCAAGATAGGAAGCGAACCTTCGGACTCTAAAAAAACGTGGAATTTGTTAACTAGCTAAGCGATTCTTAGCTTCTCAAGCAAAACTGCTCCATGGAATTCAGCTTCTGAATACACGTCAAAGTTTCAGCCAACTTACTCGGCCTCAAGACCGTGTGCTTTCGAATCATGTGTTTCAAGAAAAAAAGTTCCAACGCAAAAAAATTTCTTTGTACTATTCTCTGTTGCAGCTTTATGTCTGGTGTTCATACTAGCTGAAGATGCAGATTCATCCGCCCCTGCAGTGTAGGCTGCTCGGCTGAGCACTAGTGACAACAACAGTCATTATCCTAACTGCGCAGCGCAGCCAAGCAATTTCCCGTCTCATTCACCAGAACCTCTACCGGCCCTTTTTTATCCCCCATTTGAAACTTGTTCCTGTGTTAAAATGTGGGTTTCCCTCCGCCTCGAATTTACCATGACCTTATATACTGTATGGTTTCGAGAGGAATCTCTGATCTCACCCTCAGGGCTGCTGCGTAACAAATCTGGTCCTTTGTAGTTCCCATCGGCAGGCGCGCTACAAAGGACATAAGTCCTACAAATTTCTTTACTGTGAGTAGCTTACTTTTTTCAATACATATGTAAAAATGAAAGCATCACTCATAGTCACTCTGTATTACGACAATATCATCGTCCCGAAAAGTAACTTCGGCCTATGAGTGTGATGTACTTTCATCATCATGCATTCCCATATCATCACAGAGATGTCATATATTGCGACTCGTTGAAATGTGTGGATTAAGCAACATGACAGCTGTTGTAAAATATTAAGCCTGAAGACTACGTACAGGCAGACATGTCGTGCGTGAGCTAGGAAGTCTCACAAATAATTTAGTAACTTCGTCTTCTTACTCTGATTCTGCCAGTCTTCACAGTTGCTTTGTCATCGTACCTGTCTTGCAAATCGGACTCGTTGTAAAAATGTTTAGAACATAATGTGGCATAACTAATGCCAACTTAACCTTGCATAAAGAACGAGAAGCATAAAGATGCCTGTTTTCTGGGATGTAGCACCGAGTAGTGTCGTAGATACAGATCGATGTTCCAAATTGGAACACACCACTCCACTATCACGTAATACACGTGGGTATGCATGCATATTGTATGTATGTATTATTGTGTAGAGTCAGCCGATTAAGAGATTCCCCACTGGACTCTCTCTTGACGTCCAGTTTCCTGGAAGCCACAATAAAACAGGGATGTGCATCTCGTACTGAGAATCAAGTAGAGTAGGGTAAAACCTCATCTCTGCTTTAGTTTCCTAGTCACGTTACCCACTTTTCTTGAAGCTGTCCTCACTTCATTGACTCACAGCCGCGTGTGATGGCCGTACGATGTGGGGTGACAACAGTACAAGTAACTAGCCGATAAAGAGCCATTAACCTCTGCACGATAACAATTATGTCTTAAAAACATGTAACTTTGGGGGTAATGTTTTATAATAACAGAATACAACATTAGGAATTATGCACAACACAACTGAACCCACTCTAAAACCACAACTATAACTAACATAGCCTAACACAACCTCACCTAACCTAACCTAACCCAAAACAACGCAACCTAATCCAATGAAATATAAATTATTCCAACGTAACGGAAACTAACAGAACCGCATACGATCAAACTCATCGCCGCTTAAGGACTTCCAAAAAACCGTTCCAGAACTTCTCCAACTCTTCTCAAAGACGTCAACAGAATTTGCAAGATAATTTTCCAACACTTCTCTAGGATTTCTCCAGAAATTCTCCAGAATTTTTCCAGCAATCTCCAGAAATTATTCAGGACATCCCCACGTCCAACCCATGAATTCTGCAGAACACAGCAGAAGCCACTCTAAAACCACAACGTTAAATAACCTAACCTAACACAACATAATATCGAAGCCAAGTCCAAACACTGCAATGTCAGTGTGCTGGATAATGAATAACAGTGGCCCACACCATGTAGTCTCAGTAACTACCAGAAGCTTTACAAACAGAGCTGTTGCAGCCCACCAGTGGCGCTGCTTTAATGTTGCCATGGTGACTATGCGTCCCTGAGACCTGGGGCACTGATGGAACAGAGCGTGGCTCTGGGTGCTCAAGGGATATGGCACCCTTCCAACCTCTCTCGGGATGTCTGTCACTACGCCGGGTCCAGACTGTCAAGCAAGAGCATAGAGACGGGCGCATATAGGCATTGGCCTCGTGATGGGCCTATTCTTCATCCAAGGAGTCTACCAACTCCCTAACACATAAACGAAACGAAAACCCTAAATCGCCAACCAAAACTGAAGACAAAGTATCGCTCACAAAGAACAAAATTCCGTATAAATCTCAAAGCGAGAGTCTGTAAATTCATTACAAATTGTAACAAAACGTCAGTTGTTGGAAAGGGGCCGACAGTAGTCTTCTGGGCTGTAACGTCGCGTGGTCTTTTTGGCATTACAAATGCTGCATATTAAGCCGTATGTATACATAAGCATGGATAGACCATATACAACATGTTCACTGATAAACCGAAACGCGTCACTCTTCGAATCCTGGCAGAAACTGCTATAAAACACCTAAGTTGATTTTATTGTTTTATAACGCGATGCTTGACTGGTAGAAGGAAAAACTTGTAGCACTCGGTGGTGAGCGACGCGGTCCCAGCCAGAAGCCGGGAAGTGACAGTTGCATCCCGATTTATCAGCGAACGCGCTACAGAATGAATAACGTACCAAGGAATTAACGATAACAGTGTGTGTTTTAATACCATGTATCAACGTATAACTATCTTCACCTTCATATCTATCCTCCATACGTTTATAGACCTCTAATTTTACTGAAAATTTCGGCCTATATTTAACGAATACTGTATCCAAAAACATCTGTAGCGAATACAAACAAGAGTTAAAGTAAAGTATCCTATTTTGAGAAATCCGTATATGGAAAGGAGTATTTCATTCCGAAAATTTTTATCGGGGTCCTACAAACATACGCCAAGACAGTTTAATGTGTTTTGTCTGCGTCTGTTGCATTAAAACCGCGGTCTCACACGTACTTAATGCATGCTAACGTTTTATTACGTCCACACGAACACTGTATAGGAATATGCTATTGTCACAGGCGTCATTTTAGCTAGAAGCATGTAAGGGATACAAAATCTAAATACATAAAGAACGCTGAAAGCTAAGCCAAGTACCACATCCAACATGGCAGAAAGAGATTTCACCCCACTGCACACTGTTAGTTCCGCAAATGGCAGTCAACATATGGTGTCCGCCCTAACACATATAAATTATCACCGAATGCTTCACTCCGTGATACCATGCTATGGTATTCTGCTCACATTTACAACCTCCCCACTTGAATCCCCTCTCTCCCTACTTTTCTCTCTCACCCCATAACATCAACCACGCCTACCACGATTTGCAATTTTCTAACCGTGTACGAACATTTCAATGTTCTACCAAAAACGTATTTCTCTGCAGTATTATAGGGACACAGGGAGCCATATATAAAACATCAATGCGACACGCGTGGAAAGAGTTTCAATACACTACAATCTTACCCTACGTCATGTCGGCGAAAAAAATTACAGGTTTTACATGTAAAATCAGTATAAATTTCAAGTGTTCCTCTTTTAAAGCTATTTTTCAACGTGGTTGTAGGTCGTTCGTCAGCGCCAGTAAAGGAATCGTTGGATGGAAGTTTATTTCAACGAAAGACTCGCGATTTAATAATTCACGATTACTTACTGTAGTTTAGTTGCCCTTCTGATGGCCAAGAAGGTTCGGGACAATTTTCAGTCTGATTTTGGGAAACCTTCCAAATGTTTAAGTTTGTTGTCATCTAGTTGGGATCGAGCGTTTTGCAATTCAAAGAATTTGCTCTAAAACTGAAAATACACTCGGTTCGTTAGGTCTTCACGGGGAGATGCTCTTAATTCAAGTTCCAAAAAATAGTTTTAGCCAAACATGCAGCTCGTGCGAGTATATTATTTCTTCCATACACAAAGAAAGAAAACAAGGCCTGTGTGTACAAATTACTGTCTTTCAGTCAATTCAGAACGTCACTGAGAAGTCTTGAGGCATTCAAGAAGGTTGCAGCCAATCTCAGGCCAGTTTCTGGGCAATGGAATCAAATTGTGATCAGTTGCTTTCACTTCCTTCTTCAGCTGACCGGTGGGAGAATAAAACAGAACTCTTTCGGGCCCCAACTAGAGCTACTCTGAGCCTCAGACATCAAGTCCTAAAGAATATTTATACACCAACGTCAGAAAACTGCAAATTTCCATTACAATCTCTGTTTATTCCTAGAATATATGACTTGGGACTCCTGATCAATACACCGAGGCACAGGTTAGGCACAGAGGCAAACATGTTACATGAGGATTTAAATGCACCTTCAGAAGGAATCTGAACCCGATGCAAGTCCCAGCGGGCTATTGTCTGAAACAGCCCCTGCACAGGAATCTAAGCTAACATAGCTCCATAATCGATTTATCGGTTTCCCTAGAGAGCAATTCGAACTGAGAGAGGAAACCAGAGACCGTGGGGAGAAGTGTCCAGTTGCCTATCCTTTACGATGCTTGGTCTTCATATTGGTAAATGAAACAACGGTGGAGAGTGTACTTCAGACTGAAATTTACCAACATATTGTCCAAATTCGTTCTCAGGTATAACATACCTCACCAACATTGCTGTGAAGAACTGAAATACTCTTAATTAATAAGTTATTGAGTTATTCCTCTATCATCAGACGTGTAACCATACTGATCTGATTCCTTATAAGATGTGTCTCTGAAATAACACAAGTCCTCTACCTAAAATTTTCTTTTATTTACCCTTTGGTTTATATCAGCCTGCCCTCCGTCTCTTTTGCAGTTTTAAGACGACGTCGTGCGTGAGCAGTGAAGCAAGGTTATCCATCAGGCACATGTGAACTCGCACCTCCATCGTGATTTAAGGATATAAAGTGCTTCCAGTTAGAAACAAAGAACAATTTCATTTTGTTGCGTTCCTGGATTTGTTTTCATCAGTTTAATTCCAATGCGTACGTAAAAATGAGTCAGGGTATCTCAGCCATTATACTGACCAACTACGTACTAGACGACCCGGGTTAGATCCCCGACAGAGTTATTTCCTCTAGCCTCTGCGTCCAGACAGGCTCAACACAATGACAGAAAAACAAAGAAAAGAGAACTTTCCCTCCATCCTCAGAGCCTGGGGGTCTGTAATTAAACATGAGGGCAGAAAAGAAAATTTCAACGGACCCTATCCGCTAGTATCACATAGCATAAAAACAGGCGAGTGGCCGAACATATAGAAGGCATGAGAATCGCAAGTTAACGCATGCAGCAGGGCAGTGGTTGGAAACTCACAAAGGAGGAGAACATTTACGATGATAATATAAAAACGGATTATATTTAATATGAGATTTGAGAACCTGACGGCGGTTTCT
Source organism: Zootermopsis nevadensis (assembly GCF_977971745.1). NCBI lineage: Eukaryota > Metazoa > Arthropoda > Insecta > Blattodea > Termopsidae > Zootermopsis > Zootermopsis nevadensis. Next base: position 8,758,772 of record NW_028259141.1, on the reverse strand, counting down.
GTGCTGTTAAATAGGCATTCTAAAGGAGGGTTTACTCTGTAGTGGTATCTACGTAATTTCTACTGCCTTGGTCCTCACACAGCAAAACTTAAGAGAAATTAAATATAATTTATTTGTATTCTCAAAGTATCCGGCGGTTGCGATCCGCTGGTTACAACTGCCAGACCCATTCTATGTTAAAATGAAAGTTTCTTACAAATGTAATAACGACATTTTGTAAGTTTAATATTATTTGTAACAATTTTGTTTCCGTTCATCAAGTGGAATGTTGGCCACTTCTCTGCTATAAGAATGGGCAAAACAGATTCCAATCCGTCTGCTATCATCTTTTCAGGACACCCTGAACGCAATTAGTTTGAAGTCGGTATTATGTTTCAGAGTTATAATCGGCAGTGTGAACTTTTCAAATTAATTACGAAGAAGACTTTGTTCTCTAACGAAGCGAGAATTCGTGAAGACTAATTAGTTCCTCGTTTCTATTGTATTTTTGTCTCAGCGCCTCTTCGTACCTTTGTCAGGACAACGCACATTTCACTCAGTAGCTTCTACATTGTCTTTGTGTTAGAAATACAGGGAACAAACAACGGAAACTAAGAAATTCGGAAATTAACTTAACACGCTTAAAAAGTAAAGATTTTAGCCAGAGTACAGAAGACATGTTAGCCATCTGTAAAAGGTCTGTCTATTTCTTGAATTCTGTTCATTATAGGTTATTAAAATTTTGAATGGTATATTTTGGATTAATGTGATAATCTGCATTCATAATTTTCTTTCCGTTCTACAATATTTGTAATTGCATCTCATAAGATTTCTTTATACAAAGAAGCTACAAAATATTTCTTCCGTAGAAAAAATAAATAAATAAATAAAATAAATATATCCACTGGGATAAGATGTTTTCCGATAGCAAAAGTTATATGTGAAAAATTTTCTTTCTGGGGAAATGGGAACGGACAAACGTGATCTATACAGAGTTGTGAAACGAGCAGTCCTGTTGGCGGATGTAGACACGTGGAACTCATTCCTAGCCGTTCAACATAAACGACTAGGATGTAAGAAAAACTAGTTTTACGACGGAAATATATGAATTATGAATCTGAAGGTGTGCCACAGCATTTAGAAATCCAAATATAGAACTAGAGCAACATACGTTAAGATAAGCGAAACATATCCAGTGAATATGTCTATATAAATTATTCACTGTAACCAACACAAAAGAAAAGAAAGATTTTGTAACCAATTGGTCTGCACTGTTACGTAACCAATCTGAAATTAGCATCGGAGAAAGACGTAAACATTAAATAAGGAAAGAAGAAAAGGTTATATTTTTGGCAACAGTTTGAAACATCTGGACGGACGAGGAGAAAAGTACCTCGTTTTCTGTGTACTTGCAATGTTTTCCAACTTTAACGCGAATGAATAATGCATTAATCGACCCCAGAAAGCGTACTCCTCTCACGGCATTGAGAAGACGGGATGTGGCCCGACCCGACTTGGCGGTCTGATTATCCAGAGAAGGAAGGCGGGTTTTTGAAAAAGACTGGACGGAAAGAATATCGGCAGATTCTGCGAGAACGAACGGCAAAGGGTCTCGCAACAAACAGGAAATCGTTTCAAGAATGGACCCACGCCGTGAGAAAAGAATTAACACTTTGTTTCTAAGCTGGAAATATTTTATGTAATGTCGTTCTTTCGGTTGGTAGAATGTTCTATCTTTTTAGGTGGCATCAATGTGTATAACCCCTATTTTACATAAAATTCAAATTAACATTTGAAGAAATGTACCAAAAATTATAAATATATAATAAAGGAGTAGATTATATATAAGAAACATAATTCTTTCTATAACATTGTTTTAACGCTTTTGGCGATATAACTCACATTTAAAGGAAGTAACTGCAACCGCCCTTCCGCTGACTGTTTTTCTTCTCACTCTGGTTGCCCCGGGATCAAACCCAGTAGCGTGCCCGGTTTGCTTGCGGTTACAGCTTCATATAACTTCGGATAATGCGGAGGGATATAAGGACTAATAATTGGTGTAGGGTTTGTCGGCGAGCAAGATTGTCCGACTCTCGGGGATTATACGGGGACTGTGATAGTTGGAGCGGCCGTGCGCCAAGGACGTGAAATCTGAGGGGATGATTAACTGCAGACCACACCGAAGTCACCTTGGAAATATTTCACCTTTTAATTCCTTTTAACAAGTTATTCTTATTTTTGGGCAGCGCGATGATTCGGCTGTTGTATTTTTGATCTTGAAGTTTAATGAATCGAGGAGAAACTGTCTGCTTGCCTTTAAGAACCGAACTTTTTAGAGCGCGAGCCCCAACGCAACCTCGCTTTTTATATTCCCTGATCGTAACAGTTTTTGAATTTTGAATTGAATATGACAATCCGATTCGTCCCCCAAAAAGTCACTTATGACGTCGGAAACGTGCCGAACAGCCACATTCAAATTTCATTGGTCCGAGTCGTAGTGGAGCAGCGGTCATCTGGCAATCGTCACTTCACACCTACTAGGGCGCCCCAAACCAACGGTCACTAAACCGAATGTTGGGGGAAGAGACTTTCACACGCCAGGATGGCGCCACTCTCTTTCCCAATGTGATACATTGGACAAAGCCAAAACTTAATAAAATCACTCAAATTTTGATGAAGTGAGGTGTACCAAGTATCATCTAATCACACCTCCTTCGTTCATATAAACCAGATTAATATGCCAAAGTCTAGTTTACTCCTCATCTCAAGTTTCAGTCCGTTCGGGAATTGAACCACGGACCTGGACTGGCACATAACATTCAGATTGATGAATATCCTAGAACATGTTCGTTCGTATACCAGTTAACGTAACGTAACGTTTCTATTTATCAGCTATTCCAACTAAACATTTGTATCTACAAATGAATGAAACCTGAGAACACCCGATGGAAACAGCGCATTAAGAAACAATGTGAAATCGGAACAGAGAAAACTATGACGCCGTTCAGGTTTAAATGTGGTTACAAACGTTTCGAAAGAACATATCGCCTCCATTTTCGGAGTTGAAAAACCTTGTAACCACCTATAAGACTACGCAACGTCGGAACCAGAAGACCATAATCGATATATTGTTCTTCTGATGTAAAGTTCTAAGAAGCAAAATTTGGGCCGGGGGTGGGGGGTAATTAGCGGACATGTACGAGTATGCTCTCTCATCCATGTACGAAGTGGCGTCCGGAAAAATGGCTGAAATATCGTGACAAATCTTTGGGCGAGGAACTTTAGAGAGAAGTCGTACAAGACACAAAAGTTCATTATAAGATGTGAAGAGAGGGAAAACGCAGAGGCAGGCGCACGCAACAAACCTTCTTCTTCGAAATGGTACGACAAAATGATGTAACGCCGTGAGCTCCTTGTAATCCCCTTAATCTCTTAGCCTGGCGCCCTTGCAGTTATCTCTACTCGCCGCTTCTGACCACCTACGTCGACACTCTCAATTAATTCCCCTTTCTCAACCCTCCGGAACATAAGATATGAGTGCTTCATACAGCAGACAGACAAGCCCCTTCGCTGCCTGCCTACCGCAGCCTAACAGATTGGCACTACGTAGTTAAACGCGAGGAGCGGAATTTCACTCTCTCTTCCTCTAACTTACTTAACGAGCGGGATGGCGAAGGTTGATAATGGAAGTACTTTGGGGCATTAACGCTACTTACACTTAGATGGCATATTAGTGAAATTTCATTTACCAGATAAGCCCATTTTCTTAGTATTTATTACTCTGCGCATTTTATATAGATGCAGACCTTGGAGACTTAATGGACGATAGGAAAGGACGATATTTAAATTCGTGATTTAAATTTAACTGTTACTGAGCCGGGATATCCCCAGCCACGATTTCAGGTTGCATTACCAAAAACGCAAAGGCTAATCTCATTGGCCACCACGTCCAGACCCCATACGACCTCATACTTCATTGGTATAGGGAGTTTCTATACACGATTAAAGCTGCATGAATATCAAGATGACAATTTAACATTTATATAGTTCTAAGGTTAAGAATGTATGGAAGTTTAGTCACTTTGAAATCTTCACCTGTTCGCAATTAATGGACACGCCTGTCTCTCTCAAAAAATGGTGGGACCCAGATTAGAAGTGTTTAAACCTGAAGATAAATTAAATATTGTGGACTTTGTGGAAGGCGGACGGACAGAAAGCGTTAGTTCTATTCTTCCGCCGAATTTAGTCATTTGTTGACGGATCACCCTGAAGATAGCGGTGCTCTGATCACTCAGTTCTCATAGCCTTGAGCACTCAAGTGCTTGTGGGAAGGAACACACGTAGGAGACAAACTTTCTTACAAGTGACAGAGGAAGGATTTCGGAGTGAACCAATGACAACAGACGCCCCCGAATCGTATGCTCGCTTCCAAATACATGTTTCACTTTAAGGGAAAAATCATGAACCTAAACATCTAAACGAATTATCGATAATAAAATGAAAGTTCTCTCCAGGGAACACAAGGTCTTAATCACTCCTCAACCCCCACTGGGTCCTATGATATTTTGTTTTATAAATACCCTTTTTATCGTCCGGATGTTTCGTAAAATAAACTGTAAAAAATACTGTTAATTTTTAAGATGGCTGTCTTCAGACTCACAGCCGTGAAAACCTCAAATCCTACACTGTTTATTTTTATATTACAAGTAATTACAAACTCCTACTTAATGCTGGTAATCAGGTAAATATAATTAAAGCAAGGAGCTGAGGAAAAACATATTACCGTGATGTGTATTAAGGAGATTATCTCTTGTATTTGTCTATCTACACTTATCACAACACTCGCTGAAGATGGCTCACTAAGCCGAAACGAGTCTTAAAATGTCTGTGAGAAGTGTAGACAGACAATTACAACAAAGAAAGCTTTCATTGTGTCACGTATAATTCTGTCGAATAAAAACCATAAACTTCAAACCGAGACCAGAAGAAAGAATACTTTGAAACGACGTGTCTCGTATATTTAATATAACGTTTAGGGCAAAGAATGCTACTTTCACAAGTCAATTTTAAAGGTGTGTTGTATAATCCAAGAATTTAGTAATCCAGACTGTGAATTTTACAACGTAACGAATTTCGGAAGATGAATTGGACCGAAGTTAAGCTAGGAAATTTCCCATTATGTTCCATGAAAGTTTTAGGAGCTGCTAGTGCGACAGTGGTTCAAGTCCTCCGGCAGAACAGGGTCCTCGTGGGAAGTTTTAATTGGTCAATAAATCACTCCTTCACCATTACGACATGGAAGCCTCTTCTATCACGCGGTAGTGGGTTGTCATTATCGTACTCACGAAACACCATATTTCGCTAGTGTCATGTGACCTCTACATCAACATAAATCTCTAAGGAATTGAGTTCTATTAAAGTACTGCCACAAGGCAGTATGCACGTCACTAATGAATCTGTACTTTTTGGTCTTATAAAATATGGATTTGCAAACAACAAGCATGTTTAGGTTGGTATTAACTAAATCCACGGAGAAAAGTTTTTTTTTACAGGAGCTAAGGAAACCGAAGGAGCATTACTGTGTTCACAAGAACCGGCTACCGAACCCAATCCTGAGCCAGATGAATTCAATCCACATCCTCCAAACCTATTTTTTCCGAGATTAATTTCAGTATTTGCTCTAATCTACGCCCAGGTCTTCCAAATGGTTTCTTCCATTAAGGCTTTTTCACGAAAATTTTGTAGGTATTTATCATCACCCCCGTAATTTCTACATTCCCTGCCCATCTCATTATCTTTGATTTTATTAACTTAACAATATCTTGAAAGCCATACAAATTATGGACCTCCTCATTATGAACTTTTCTCCAGCCTCCTCTTATTTAATCCCTCTTATATTCAAATACTCTTCAGACACCCTAAATCTCTGTTCTACCCTTCATGATATATGTTTCACAGCCACATAAAACTACAAATAAAATAAATATTGTCTATATTGTAATGTTCAAATTTTTAACAGATCTGATACTAAGCATAGTGAAATTCAGATATCCCGTCAGTAAATTAAAGTTACGAACCAAAGCTGAAAGCAATACAGATCAAAATTCAGTTCTCCAATTTCTAGTGTAGCATTCAATACCAAGTTTAATCAAAATCTGTTCATCACCTTCGGAGAAGGAAAGGTCGGGTACGTACACATTTTATGTAAAGGCCTACAATTTTCCAAATAAAAGATAAGTACGACTTAAGAAATAAATGAATACTTATTTTAAAGCTTGTAACTACTCATGGACAGCTTACTTTGATCTGGTACACCCAGAGTGGAGTCTCTGTGCCTGCAGAGAAGCCGACTTCGCCACCGAAAACGTAGATGTTCTCTTTGTAAGCGACGGCCGAGTGTTCCTGGAGGCACGGCGGTCTGTCGCCTGACGGTTGCAGCTGCTCCCAGCGGCTCTCCGCTGCAAACAGAAAGATGCATGTCAGCATAACCAATGAAATGGTTCGAAAAACGTAAACTTCCTAAGATTTGAGATTCTGAATGTGTCGATGGTCCACTGGGATGTGCATTTCAGACCATAAGATGGAGACGACTGTTTCACGAAGACGTTGGTATCTACGTCCGCAAGGCGCTGCATCTCAGAAGACCAACATCGACAACTTGTATAAGGTACACCCCACGTACGACGTTTCAGAAACTTACGTTCGTTCACATTTTGTTAACTTCCGAAACGTGGTGTTTCTTAGATGAATATATGAAGAAAAATGTTCAAGAATAAAAATCAGTTACTTATTTCAATTAGACATGTTTGTAAATAGTGTGGTACATTTGTCTGAAGTATGATTTATGGTACCTGTCACTGGTGACCTGTGCCATACGTTAAACACGAGATACTACAGTTGATACAAGATGGGCTACTCTCGAATATATGAATCTGCCAAAGAGATGCTGACATGCACAAAGTTCAGCTAAGCGTAACAAAAATCGATCTGATCTCAGCGTGTAATGTAATTTAGTAACAACATGCCCCTGAAGACGATCTGGGTAATACAGCGCTTGGAGACGCCACAGTAGCAACCTGGAAACTTGTAGCTTGGAAGTAAGAGTGTGCCGAACAAACTTAATTATCTTCATGTACCGAGCAAGTTAGCACGGCTCCTCTTAAACAAGATGCAGGGTATCCAGTTAGAATTTTATCCCAGACATCAGCCATATTCACTTTACAATCATAAAGTGTTGAATATTATTTGCGCTATGGGATCAATTCTTAAATATTATTTAGACGAGCTTTGGCTTCAAAGATTTCAATTTGCTTCAATCTCTGAGGGCCTAATCAAGGTTAAAAAAATCCACATTCCATAAGTATTTCTGGTGACCATCACAAAGAGTTCACAGGGAAACCATTGTGAAAATCACGTAGCAGTCTGTTGTAAAGCACACAACAATCCATCGTGAGCCCGAAGGTATCATATCCAAGATCTTCTGCATGAAATGGCAGCCTCTTACCACTGGAGTCTGGTCCAACCACGTGAGATAAATCAGCAATCAATTCCCTTCCACTGGTGTGCAAATGGTGTAATCCTAGTTACATTACTGATTTCAAATTTGCGCTATGCCGTGGGCTTAGCATCATTAACCGGATGGGAAGCAAACAGCATTATTACGTGATTCTGGAAGTGATACATGGCCCTAGGCAATACGCTGTAATGATTCTGCAATGTAATAGATTATGTTAGCTGATGAAAGTGCCATTCGGCCGTGAAGAAACCGGGAAACAAATTCTGGTACAACTCACTACTACGCAACAGCGCGGTGCACTGGTGTCTGACACTCTTGGTTCGTATTCGGAAATTCCTAGGTTCATATCTCAAACATGAGAGTGACCATTTTCACTGACGTATTTCTTGGTTGCCCTCATTTTATCCCCCAAATTATGTAACAATAACGTAAAAAACGCCACAACTCATTTCCCTATATGGTTGGCGGTTTTCTGGGTTGTAGCGCCGTGTATCCTGCTCACTGTTTCAGAGGTCTTTGCTGTCTCCATCATCAGGGCAACGAGTAAGTTACATGGCGCGACAACTCAAAAGATAGCCATGTTTGGACTCGGAGCAGTGAAAATCTCGAATCCAACGTAGTTCCCTGCCTTTCAAAATTTATGATAATTTCTCAAATAACTTTTATGAAACGTCAACCTACAAGATAAAAGAAACAAATACTTCTTGTACAATCACCACTATTTAGGGATATACCTTATGAAAAATATGAAGTATATTTTATCTATTCTGAATTTTTAGTAATTTTGAGGCTTAAAATCCACAAGAAATAAATGCATACAGATCCTACAATATCACAGGAAGACGTTTTGTTAATCACCCACTTAAACAAACGTTCTTAAAGAGGTGGAGAGTGGAGAAGGGGCAACACACTGATGGTTGCCTAAATTCAAGGGGGAACAGATTTACCGGCAGAATCACTCGATCGCCTTTGGCAGCAAACCCAGACGTTAATTACACATTTCTTGGTTACGTGAGTTAATGTGTTCTTAAATGAGAAATCCTACCGCTTCTAGGGAGAGAATCCATAAAATATTTCAATTTGAAGGCACGCCAGCATACCGTGGAATTTGTTAATTAGAAACGGATTCAAAATCAGACGACATCCCAGACATGATGATTAAGTAAATGACCTTCCTTGCTTGTTTCCGCTTTTAACATCTGCCTTTTAAAACCAAACAAGGCGTTCGCAAATACATACTCGCCAAGGCAGATTTATTTGCATGGTCTACTGACTTCGCCAATAACATGAAAACTAAAAGGTGAATAGAGGACTACGAGTTAGAAATAATTTTGTAAAATTCAACCAAATTATACTGTCTTCCTAGACAAGATACAACAACCGGATTGAACGTAGTAAAAAAAAAGTAGAATTATTTTTAACATTTGCATTCACTGACGAGAATAAATAATGTGAATTGTGTGTTGCTCCGTATAGTCTTAAAGAAATTGACCGACGTTTCAGTGATGCTTACAACCCGCATCATAGCCGTGCTCCTTCCAGTTATTGTTAACAGACAAATATGCCTACATTTTGTTAACTAGTATTTGCAGAGCGGTATAAATCATGCGGCCGACCGGCAGCGATACGCTGACCACAAGCTGAAAAACACCGGCGTATGATACTTCTGACCAGTAACACGTAATAATTTAGTCCGGAACAAATTGTTATAATGCCGAAGCAGCAACATGATTCTGTTTGACGAATCCCAAATGTCACTGCGCAGTGGAAAGAACCCTGGAACACACTGTACTGATCGATCGAAATTTACTATGCGCATATTTATACTTTGGAATCTCCATACATTCATCTAAAAGGGTCAATTGGTACTTTAACCGCAATTTGCCTCCGTTGTGTAGATGGGGGAAAATGGAAAATGGTTGGGCAGTAGACTGACTTAACAACGCCACACGACGTTTTAATCACCACAGTACTTGATGCGAAGAAAAGGGTAAGGGACCAGGTACGAGGATACACGATGGACGTAGTTTTCGCATTTGGAAATAAAAAGTTATTTCAAGGGAAGAGGACGCGATGAGAGAAGAGGTCCTGAGAAAAGCTTCTAACACCGTTAAAACAGAATCTTACTTGCAAGGTATTAACATTTATCTTCAAAGCAGACGTTTAACTAACGTTAAAACAAAATTCTAATAAATTTTATTATACCCGCAATTACATAAAGTAACTGTATGTAATATTTCGGGTTCACAGCCAACCTGTCCACATGACATTTTCGTGTAATTTTCTTCTGGGTTTTGACTCCGTGTAATAATGGAAAGAGATTTGCATTAGAAAAAAAAATACATTAGGATCCAAATCAATATACGGACGTATAAATCTATTGCAACAAACGTAATTATGAAAATACTTCAATATTTCGAAATACGAGAACTTAATATCGCGGGATGTATGAGTAGAAAAAAAAGTTCCTTTTCTTTAAAATTTTCTCTAAAAATCTGTACATACAAGACGCCAAATCGACATCAGACCGTCAACCAAGTTTCATCAACTTTGGCAAATATATTGGTGTAGTTTGATTGAGGGTTTTAAGAACTATAAATCTAAAAACAAATTCTGATAATTTTTATAACTAAACAATTGAGGTCACGTGTTTACAAATCGAACTACCCCACATACGAAATGGTGAGGGAATGTGTGTCACGTGACTGAACTTTAACTAAGCAAACAAACAAACAAACACGTAGGAGGAGAAACACTGGAGACAGCCGGAGAGAGTGACTTGACAGCCTTTCAAATGAATTACGGGGAAAAGGGGGGAGCGAGAGAATGAAGGGAAGAGAGGGCAAGTCTTTGATTAATGATTGTTCGTTTCCATGTCGACGGATGTTCGTCTTTCCTTCTTGCGTCCACAGAGAAAGTCAGAAGTCTGAGCATGCCGCACGTCAACACGGCCATGCCAAACAAACATCAGTTTTCACACATTACGTAATAAAGTACGTGCAAGGTCCGAAATGCACATTACCACACAATTCACGTTAAACAGTAGCACTTTTATTGTTTTCTAAATCACGTGCGCCCATTCATCCCTCAGTGGGAACCATTTTTTTACAAGAGGGAATCGTCTTGATTTAAAGTTATTCTTCAAGGAACAGGGTGTCTCAAAAGCAAAGCATGTTACACAAATCTGACCAAAACTAACATCGCAGTTTTAGGACATGACAGGCCTTGGTTCGACTGCACTAACACCCTCGACGGTTTGAGAGAAGTGCCTGTAAACTACACAGAAGCAGCTCTTATACAAAGTCCTAGCAAGCCCTGTATTACATATTTACAATTTATTTATCGTCTTAGAGTTACACATCCAAAACTAAATGCTCGTCTCTTCGCGCCCAACGCTTTTGGGCCCAAACACACGTATACACAATGCTGACGTCTGTAGTGAATCTTTATATACATCTTTTTGAGACATTCTATGTATTTACCATCTGCTTTAACAATAAGTAATTCTGCATTTCGTATTTATGGGTTTTGTTTGGCTCTCACTGTAAGCAGGAGTCATTTCCTTCCGCATAATTAACGAATTGATCTTTTTAATGCAGACGTGCTGTTTTCTTTTAGGTACGCACTTGGACGTTATTTAGACAAGTTTCGGCTTCATTGGGAATCGCCCTGATGACGGCAGTATGACCTCTGAAACGTTGGTAAACATCTACCAGACTACACAGCGCAACAACCCAGAAAACAGAAATCTTCATACTCATCGCCCTGATGACGGAGGCAGTATGACCTCTGAAACGTTGGTTAACATCGACCAGACTACACAGCGCAACGACCCAGAAGACAGAAATTATTACTTTTTCTAAGGCGAGTCACAACAGAAATAACTCATATCTATGATTAAAATTTGACTTTTCGTTTGCTTCCTGTTACAGAAAGAGCATGATGATTCATATAACCCAAATTATGACAAACAAGGCGGATGTGTCAAGCGAATGAAACGGGAATGATAAATGGCGAAACGCGTAAAGGAAGACAAAGATGCACCTGCACGAAGAACCGGAGTGATTATTTGATGCGAGCTGCTGTGAAACGGAAAATCAACAAAGCGACGAAGAAACGAAAGGAAACAACAGAATGGACGCTCTTAGTTTCCTCGGATCCATTCCTAAAAGAGGTCAAAAGAAAAGTAAGCCTACCCACGGTATATGACGGTATATGACTGAAACGATTAGATAATTAAAACCATTTATTATTACAAAATGTAACGTAAAATCAAAGCCTGCACGTATTAGACGGCGATAATTCACACAAAGCCAAACGGCCAACGGCTTACGCAGTTTGGAGCAGCGCCAGTCGGATTAAAGCCAAATTAATGCAAAGCCACGCGACTGCTACGACACGAATGCATCCGAAGGCAATGGATAAAGACACACTGAGTCTTATATTATGCAACATTCCTTAACGTGGGGTTCCACTAGATTCATTATAAATATCCTGAAGTAAAGAATAAGGTGCGATTATAAATTATATTTTCCTCAGACAAGCATTTAATTAAAGCATTGAATATGATTAATAAGCAGTGCTAATGTATTTTATCCTACTTTAAATTTTATGGCTGTAGAAAAATGTGTACTATCATCTCTTGTAAGTCACAGCACTTATTTCTGTAACTCCCCGGTAAATTGCTCTCATCGTAAAATGAGTCACCGAACACCTAAACAAATGAACAATTTATTATTTTAGAAAAAATGCCAAAAAATTCCCGCACAATATTTTCTGAATAAACGAGTGGAAAGATAAAAAATAAAATAATGGGAATTTTGAAAAGAAAGAGGGCGAAAGTAGGAGGAAATAAAATAAATAAAGGGGAAGCATGAATACTTCTCCCCTAGCAGAAAGGAGAAAAATCACATGGGATTGAAGTTCAACAAAGCATATTCCGTGCACACACCCCTCTCCCTCCACAAACTGAAATCCCCTTGTCGTCGTCACTAGCCGAACCCCAGATGTACCGGCCGCAGCAAGTCCCCGTAACTCCTTGAGGTTAGGCAACTCATCGAACCGTACTGTGTAGCGGGCTAATCTAAACAAACGTCAAGGGCCTTCTCGAGTCTGAACACTTTCCTATCGAAGTGGCTTCTGCTAGAACGAGATGAATGAGTGTAGCGATCTGAAAATTGAGGGTGGGAGGGAGGTCATTTCTGTAACCCCCGCTCCGTCCCCTATTTTAATGTTCATTTAATGTAACAGAAAGGGTGGCTTATCCTCAGTACAGAAAACACCAAAAGCTAAACGTAAAGCCACGACTTCATGGCAGGGTAAACCCGCTATTTAACCTAACTGTACATACCTAGCCCCGTTAAACAGCTAAATAGCCTCTCATCTCAAAGATTCATTACAATGTTCACAGAAATCCCTGTACTAAACTTCATGGTCGAATGGTTAGCATTCTGACAAATTATGTTGCGTGTACTAAATGTCCAGTTTAAAAAGTGCTTCATTCAGACCGAATATATGTTTCGATTTTCTTATTTGAATTAATGTGTTTCTAATTACGAGAATACTAAAATCGATACAGTTCAGCATTAATTAATAAACACTTAAATGACTGTATAATGATGGAAGTGGTCAAATACGTTATGTCTTACAGTAAGAGATACAGTTATCGATGTCCGTGTTCAATAAGAAATTTATTTGAAATTTAATATTTTGGCGTTACATGGTCATGAAAATTGCCTTTCCGAAGCTCAACTCAATCACTCGAAGCTGATGACAGCCAACACACAGTGCTGAGAAAACGTCGAAGAGCCGTGAGGCACAGCATTTGTGCGAATTATAATCAGTTCTGCGTGTCTGCCTCTTCTCTGATTGCTCATGTCTGATAATACTCCAATACTTGGCCAAAGGATCCGAGCGCCATATTATCTACTACAGTCTAGAGGCATTGAGACTCTTTTGTTATAAGCACCGAGTCAGTCGTGGTACGAGCAGAGTCAAGTGAAGAGGGTCCACATTCAAAGCGGAACACTGGCTTTGTTCTAAATACATGAAGCAGAGGAGATGCTAGGGTACAGATACTGTACGAAGTGAAGTAAGAAGTTACTTCAAAATTATTTCTCCTCTTGTCTTAAGAACGAGCGCTATTTAAAGAAGATTAAACGCAGACTGAAATAACCGCGTATCGTCATCAAACTTTGTAACAGCAATGGAAGGAGGGGTTGTTATCACCAAAGAAAGTTTTGTGAAACGAACGGTAAACGTAAGGTAAAATTTCCCCTGGGTGTACTCTCGACACAGTGAAGGCGTGTAGGACTCTGAGGTCAAGACACGCATACTAACCTCGGTAGTAGATGGATACGCACACTGGACGGGAGAATAAGTTGCCCCAGAGCGGATCATGGTGTGGTAACAAAGAGAGATCTCAGCCGTTACTGGTATATGAGCCCAGACTGTTCAGTCACTTTTATCACTGAGCTCGTACAAGAAAGTGTAAAACTTGAACATCGTATTACCTTTAACATTCAGTCAATTCAGGTAACAATTTATCGTCTGAAGATAACTGTCTTCTGGAATGTTGCGTCGTATAGTCTGGTAGAAACTGACCGACATTTCAGAGATGAGTAGCTTTATGTTGAAACGTCAGTAACTTTCTACGAGACTGCATGGAGCAACATCCCAGAAGACACATCTCCATACTCGCCGCCGCGGACCTGAAATTTTAAATTTAACACATAATTCGACTTTTGCAGACCTGCATATAACACAAAGAAAACGTGTGTGCGTCTACCGAGATTTTAGGAAGTACCCGCTGAAAGCAAACGAAGACAACAAATTCACAATTAAGCAGAAAATTTATAACATGGAAATAATTTTCAGATGGCTTATTGCACTAATTAACAAACAGATATTCCAAATACATTCTGTGACACATGAAGAATGTATGGACTTGACCATGCAAAGAACAGACCAAAATATAGGAAAAAATCCATGCACAGGGCGATCTTCGAAACCACGATCTACGTGACATCAAACGTTAATTAAATATAAATCAGGCTGGATTAAGTGTGAATACATGAAGTTTCAAATCTGCATCAGTTGCCTCATGTACAGCAATTGTTTACAAATTACACAGCTTTGTTGATATTGATGAATAGTCACAGAATAGTTACCCGCAGCCTGCGAATCGAGCCGACTAATATCAAATTACAGACTACATGGCTCGTTTGACAGCAGCGTATAAAATATCGACCACGTTATAAAAGGAAATAAATTAATGCAATTCACCTTCCCGAGTAACCGTGATACAATGATATAACAGCACGCGTGTTCAGTTACGGTAAACAGAGCTTACATATATTCGGATACTGTGTTACAAGAACCGAGTTTAAATTAATGATAATGCTGTACGTAATGAACTGCTATAAGATACTCTGGATGGAAACTGTTACTGAAAGATTACTTGCAACTCAGAGGGACGTAGTAACAAGATTACGGAGAAACTGCGTAATGAGGAGCCTCGTCATTTATTGGCATTCATTATCAAACATAATTAGAATGTGAGATTTTAGGTTCTGGCGGTAATGAGATTGGTCATGTTCTGTGCCCTGGTGCCCCGTAGACTAGTCCGCGGAAGTAAACGTTTCGGAGAAACACACTGTCTCCGTCTTCAATGCATAGAAGAACACAGAAAAACATCAGCATAAGGATTATCAAATGTGGATGGGGTATGTAGCACGCGTGGGAGAGATTAGAAATACATGCAGAATTTTTATCGGAAAGCCTGAGGGCAGAAACCAATTCGAAGGCGAAGTTGAGAACACAAGCTATAGAAAACTTGTGAGGATATGACGTGGGCATACAGTATACAGAGTGTAAATAAAAAAATTAGTACAGAATTTTAAGAGAAAAACCTGAAGGGAAGAGACCATCAAATCAAACATTCTCCGCCCTTCATAAAACCGTAAATTTCATTACCGTTTTCACAACAGCTGACAATCTTTTTTTTTACTGAGTCATTTTTTTCCCCACCCATAACACCCCCCCCCCCCCTCAGATTTGTTCACCGTACTTTTATTTGACGAAAGCACAAATCATAAACCTTCTTATTTTGTCATTCTCTTCCACCGTATTTCTAGATTTTAAGACGCCATTGATAGAAAGACACGCTCTTCATTTAGTAATAGGTTTTCATAGAAAATATTCCAGTAGAAATTGCCACTATTCAGACACAAGACTTCTTTGTATTTACACTTCCGGAATCTTTGTTATTGCCTTTGCATTCATTGTCCCGTGACTAGTGTAGCTGCACCGCGATTTCAAAAATTCTAAAATGTAAAAAAAATGCGTTTTAAAATCCAGAAAATACGGTATACGTTAATGTCCACATTTTCACATAAATTATATATGTACTATATTTCTGGCGAAAAAAATTTCTACCAGAAATACGGTCCAGAAGCAATTTGTCTCTCTTCACTTATGTGCTAAAGTGTAACACTCGAGGCGCACAAAAAAACATTGTTAATGAACGAACTGAGTAATTTCCAGAGTTTTCAATGTCTGCAGATAATACACTGAACATGCCACGGTATTGGTCCTACATCAAGAGCCAATGTATTACTCAGGCTGTACTCTTGTTTATGAATAATTACCATGATGCTAGGGGAGGCAGCAACAAACCGCAACCCCTCTCAAGCAGCAACCCCCCCTGCCCATGCGTATTAATAGTAAGTACCCGCACCCCATCCGTTCTATATATGAGAGGCGAGTTATCTCTTCAAGATAGTCGCTGGTACAGAAAATGTGTCACGTTTCCTGGCTGTATTTATGCCATGTTGGTCGTTTTATTGACTTTCAAAAATATCATAGGCACAATGACTGCAATTCTAACAATATAATGATATATAGTTTAAATGCGTCATGTTTGTGTTTTAAAATTCAAATATATAATATAATTCAAGTCTATACACAAACTTTAAATTGTTGATGTTGAAATTTAAAATTAATATTGATATTTTGCGCTAGTCATCGTTATTACGATGTTACAGTATTGCGCTTTATACTACTACATGTTTCAATGCATAGCATCATCTTCAGGTTTTTTTATCTTTAAAACTACTCTATATTTTTAATGCAAGTTTTTCATTTATTATATTTGTTTTGTAGATTATTATAGTAGGTATTCCGTTGATCTTCTTATTATTTGCATCTTATGTTTTGTTTTTCATTATTCTGAAGATGATGCTATGCATTGAAACATGTAGTAGTATAAAGCGCAATACTGTAACATCGTAATAACGATGAATAGCGCAAAATATCAATATTAATTTTAAATTTTAACATCAACAATTTAAAGTTTGTGTATAGACTTGAATTATATTATATATTTGAATAATGATATATGATATACGTACTTATTCAGTTTGTCATAAGTTTCGTAGGCAGGGAAAGAATCCCTGATCTTCTACCCCACATCCTGTTTTACACATTTTCATACATATTACTTAAATTATTCAATCTATACTTCTAACCTACAATCTATCATTACTTTATTTAAATTAACATTACTTAAAACTCCAACACAGAATTCATCTATTACATTTTTATTTAATATCCAAACATTTATCTTTAGGCTGTCTATTACCATATATAGTCCACATCAATTATCATCTTAATATATGGGTTTATTATCCTGTATTATCATCCGTTTCACATTCCACCTGATATTTCAAAAGTTTAAGCCCACGTTTCCTCTTACATGTACTAATTTTAGATCCAGTTTCTGAAAATCAGCACAGGCGGTAAAATAACATACAAACAGTAGGTGAAACGTCATCTATATACTACACGGTGGAAAATCCAGGAAGCCAGGCGCCTTTACACGTACAAAACGGAACGATTTCGATTCATTATCATTTCGCGGAGTTTAAATATGAGATATCTCATTAAAAAAAACAAGGCGTTTGAAACCAGACATTGAATATGTATTTCACGAGGTTTCACCCCGAAAATATACTTAACGATCAAAGTTATCGCGTTCAGCGAAACCGACTACATGGTGTGCAGTACTTCAGGAGCTTACAGTCGCTTAGTTAATCACCGCTTAACATAGCTCAGGCTGCCAGATGCTTTCTTATCACGGAAACTCAGGTACAGTCCTGGGCGACATCAAATGAAATTCGTGAGTTCTTCGGATTTTTCTTACTGATCATCATCGCACCACTGCTCCATACTCACGTATCACCGCTCACGGTGCGATAATCATGACCAAGCAGCACATCTCCATACCCTCGGTCCTACGTTAAGGGCCTCATTTGTGACCTCTTGGCTAGTCTTGGAGTAAAGTAGATTAGTTTTTAATTGATTCAGTTTTCGCTTAATATTTAACATCGGATTAAAGCAAAACCTGCGACACCGTTTATCCGTTACGATAAATTTTGACTACCAACAGAAGATGTACAACGTGACCTGTCATATTATAGCTTACGACATCGAAACTCTTACTTTTCAAAGGATAGAAGCGAAACAAAAGAGAGTCTATTGTTCGGTTTCGCTCATTTCGCTCGGTTGAATAATAATGTTTGCCTCAGTTGTTATATTATCTGCAGTCCAGTGAGCTGAGATAAATCTAAAAATGTACAATAAGCGTGTCCCAACTATTTACGGGTTGACGTTTTCACCACAAAAACGGCTGCTGTGTGATTATTTACAGAACTGAGTTTAATTGTACTTGACTGTACGATACAAAAGAGGGTTTGTTTCCCCACATTGCAGTCGGCTGTTAAGCGATACACAGGCGTACGCCAAGGGTGAGGCTATTATAAAAAAATATACATTGGTTTGTTGGAGAGAGCGGGTTATGGTAGGGGACATTCAGATAGACAGAATCAGAGGAGTTATGCACAAACATGGCGAGCGTTGAAGCACAGCTGACAATGTTCAAATTACGTAATGTTCAAACAACGTACGACTATTTCGTGTTGCGATGGCAAAGGAAAAACTTACAAATGCACATAAAATATCGTACATTAACACATAAATGAAAAAAAATGAACATGGGTGAGAACGAAACAGAAGACTGCTACTGTTGCACTCTGATAAAGACCTTTATATTATCACAGTTTGTTTAAATATTCATCCGCTCGATTCAACATTAGACTTTCTATTTTTGAGCTCTGTTGCAATTTTCATACGTGGATTCAAATTGTCGCTAGTGATGAGTATAAACTTTTTTCTGAATGATATCAAAACTCATATTTCCCTTCTTTATTCTGTGAACATTATGTTAAAACTAATTTTTATAATTCCAAATCGTAAAGAAATTTTCGAAATTGTTATGTATTGTGACATTTTACAAAAGTTCCTTTTTAACTTCTCTAAACCTGTGTTACAGTAAATTAAACATAACCTGAAGTAATTTCTTAAACATACCGCCTCAGTGTCTTTTGCACGCGAAAGATGAAAGGCGATGACACACTCTCGCATCCAACGCGTACGTCAGTGTCAAACCTTGCCTCAATCAGCCGCGCTCAATTGGAAGGGGAATACAAAGAGATGCGTTAATTCAATTTAAATTCTGAAGTCATCTTTGCATAATTTTCTGAGAACCCCTGTGCAATCTTTCTGGCACGAAATTTAACCATTGTAGTGCATTATGAATGTGGTAAGCACCCAGCCAACACCAAATATTCTTTGCGTTTGAGTGAACCCACTTCATGAACAATTCCTTATCATACTAACAAAATAAATGAAAGCTGCGCGTTGCTGTTGACTCAGTAAGACTGAAGTTACACTTTTCCGCTAATTTGCTGTTGAAATTGATGCGGCGTGGGGCAGAGCAGAGAGAGCAAATATAGAGTACTGAAGACAACATTTTATGAGATGCCGCGCCATACACGTCTCATAAAAAAATTGCCGACGTTTCAGAAGGTTCTTACTGCCTTCATATTCAGCCTAATGAAAGAGACAGCGCTTCAGTTTTTACGATACTGTAGAGCGCAGTATCTCAAAAGAGTGTCGCCGTAAAAAGATGAACTGTCACTTAATAAATGCACTGTATGGACGTGTTCTAAATATAGAATTAAAAAAAACAGTCTCAATGTACTGAACACTGCAGTATTAAAAATGATTGATGATTAAAGGCAGGCAATGCCCCAATAATTTCGGATACAATTCCCGTTTCAAATTCGGGACATTCTTACTTGGAGGCGCAGTAGGCTCGTTTTCAGTCTCTTCAGAGGAATGATTTCTCCCTGTTCTTCTGGACCAGTTTACAGATAACTGTCATATCTCTCACTCCGCACTTCTCCGAGTCTGACTCTGATAGTGCCACTAACATAAGAAAGGAACGGAAATCGAAAATGAAACAGATGAGAACTGTGAAACAAAGACGGAATAACATTCTTCTGCGTGCCTAAATTGATACACGGGCCGATCGCAGATCTGAAAGATGGTGTCCATTTTCCTGCGACCTTTCAAAAAGAGGGATTACGTCCCTCTTAGAGAATGTTATTCATCATTACAGTCACTTGTGTGAAGACATATTTTACCTTCAGCTGAGAATAAATAATGCCGTATCAAGAGTTAAAAATTTTTTACCTTAGATTTTCGCGATAAAAGTTAAATATATAAATTCTAACATCGGGGATTAGATACTCTGCGCCATACGCTGAAGGTGTTCCGACGTTTTGACAAGCATTAAAGTTGCACTTTTCAGGGTGGCAGGTGCAGACATTTTGGGTTACATTATATTATATTTTTTTCTCTTATGGAGTTCCGTTATTCTGTTATTTTATAATTCAAGCCTTCAAATGTAACAGAAATGTTCCTGTATACCGAATAAAATTTGCTTTAGCATCATTTTCCATAACACCAGTAAGGAAAGGATTCAACTCAAGTTCCCCTTTTCTTCCAAACCTTTATTAAGCAAATTTTGTCTTCTAGTGTGTGAATATACTTCAGACTTCAAGATACTTTTCAATAGCTGCATAACGCAGTACCTATTTACCCTAGCTTCTACAAGTAAACATCTCAGAACTGTTCACTTCCGTGAGACGAAACAGATTAAGTATGAAAGAAAAATCAGTTTCTCTAGTGGCTAGTTCTCGCTACAGAGGATACCGTTCATACTGGGAAACTCAGTACTGATGGAAACTGGGAAGTATGGTAACACAGCATCCCGTTCAGTCACTCGACTCTGATTATCAAAGGATCGATAGCACATAGCGGACCAGCGACGTTCACGGAAAACTAAAACGCGTGCAGATGACTGTCAGCATCAACATAAACTCACAAAACAGCACTATAAAATGTTTTGAAGCTCATTTGATGATTCAAGAACTTTCGAAAAGGAAGCCAAATTTGCTTAGATAAGTCGCGCCTATTCATCTGGGTGAATGTTTCGCTGTAACCTCCGTTAAACGATTTTGATTCACCTTGATGATTATTAATAAAATGAACGATCCATATTACATTCTAGGAAGAAACTGCCGGTTTCACTTCCACGTCTGAACTAACAAGTTCCATGGAGCAAAATCCTTAAAAAGCTGATAGTCGCTCAATCCATATCATTATCCTAGATTTTATCACCCTAATAACATATTGAGAAGAACAGAAATTACTCAGCTCGCGTTACGTTATTCTGTATCAAAACCTGAAAGGAGGGACCATTTTTGGAGACGTGTAGGTGGAAGAGTATTATTAACTCTTTCCATTCTCCTGTCACTTAGACCCTCTTAGATCCAAATATTTCCCTAAGTATCGCGTTCCCAAACACCCTCTTTCTGCAGAACACAGCCATCTTCACACTCCCCGTCGTGAAAACCTTAAATCATCCTCCATCTGCTTTTCTACCTCCCTAATGTCAGAAACCAACTTTCACACCCAAACAAAACAACAGATAAAATTATCGCTTTGCATATTTTATATCCAAAAAGAGTGATTCTGCAGCTCAGGGGTCGGGTGAGGTGTTACCAACTCTCGACCATACAAGACCAGCTCGCTACGAAATGTTACACAGAAGACATGAAACGCCAATCAAAACTCAGGAGCATGCCCACTCACCTAGACTGTACCGCCACAGATCTTTCAGGGGTAGGTTGCCGTTGCGACCGCCTAGTAGATAGACGTTACTCCCCAGGAGGGTTGCACTGTGCTTTGAGCGGGACGAGGGGGCAGGTCCGTCCGGGGTTGGCGTCACAGCGCTCCACATCCCCCGGCACCCTCCTCTCACCACCTGCAACAACGAAACGTTCGCCATTACCAGACCTGAGACAGAGAACTGAAGTCTTAGTACAGATTACCACTGCGTTAAATTTATCATAAAAAATGTCGACGTTGGCGCTCTATGATAGAACGCCGGGTGGACATGTAGGTACGAGGAGATACCAACGTTTCAGAGGAACATGCTGCCTCCATTTCAGTTCACACGGTGTTACAACTTGTTAAGACCAACATCGACATCTTCACCACTGTGAGAACTTCAAGTCTCATACAGTCAAGATATAACATCACAGATCCTTACAGTTAAACATCTGTAATTTTTAATGAATAATAAACGTTTCATGCAGAATGTTTATGACGTCACATGTTTAGCTCCAACTGGGTGTTCCTTGCAGCAATCAAGGTGTGATACTTCTGAACCATTATGCTACACTATGCAACAGCGAGGGTTTGTGTAAAAACATAGAAGTGATAGACTGACTTCCTTACGTCGGTCGGATGGTTGTATTCGGAATCAGTAACTGCCCACAATACGCACGTACCGTGACAACGAAGTTACACATCTTTACAGAGACGTCAAAAGTAAACGAGAGTCAGGACCATGGAAAAAATTTCCTGTGTAATAAAGCGATAGGGAAGGAAGCCTGAAAGTTAGTTGGGAAGCAGCGCATAAAGGGGTAGCTTGTCAAGGTAAAAGAGAGATCTATATGGGATGGAATAATGAAAGAGAGTGTCCCATAGTAATTGGAGTTGACTTCTTTTCTCCTTCCACTTCGAGGGTGTGTGTATATTCGTTCGCTTTCAACTTGAAAGAAGAGACAGCAGCTATGGATAGAGTAGTGCCATTCTTTTAAGTGGGCAGGTAAATAAAGGGAAGGGACGGCGCCCTCTCCTTCAATGCAAGGTGGCGGGATGCTGACTGACAGGGGACACCAACTTCCGGTTCAGGGACCAGAAGATCCCAGAAGAAACTGTTCTCGAAATATGCAGTACAGGCATTCAGATGCTCAAAGTTTGAAGATATCTGACGATGGCGCGATGTATTGCGTTAAATTGTTCTTTTGGACGTAACCATTGTATAGACGTTAGTAAAGCCACGACGTTTTGGTAGTTGGTTCTACTTCGAAGGCCGTTGTCAAGTAAAAGGAGGGAAAAGAACCCTAATGTACTGAGCTACAAGGTGCATCTAGTCCAGGTCCTTCACCCGCTGACGGAAGTATAATTATCTTCCGAAACGCTGTGGTTCTAATAACATCTAGACGATGAACAACGTCCAAAGGACCTTGCAAATACTAAGAGAATTTGCAGTACCAAAGCTGCGAAAAAGCCTCACAAACGTAAAACGCTTGAGGGAAGTAAGAAGTCCAACTAGAATTTCAGTAGAAAAACTTATGGTATACATAGGCGTAGTTGGGTTGATGATATTAAAAAGGATCAAACAAAAACAGTATACGAGGGCCCATACAGGGTTCATCTGGCATAAGACAAGGACCAATATCGATCTCTTGAGAACAGGGCAATAAACCTTCGAATTCCACAAAGTTTGTTAATTTCTTTACCAGGTTCTGACCATTAGTTTCTCATTAATTTGATATATTTCAGTTAAATAACACAAAGCGCTATGCATGAAACTGAACCTGATTTCTTATCCACAGAAAAAAACTAACTTCTTCTTGAGACTGAAAGATGCAAAAGTTTAGGCAATCACAAAGAAAGTTATTTTTATGCGTTTACTGGAAAAACAAGTGACTGTGACACATTAGTTAATTTAAGACACTAATATTTGTCCACCCCTCGTGTATGAGCAAGGAACTGAGAGGCGCAACGGAGAGAAGGGGAGTAATTCTTACGCACCCTCTTTCATTATCTTCGGAACTCGATTAGCGTCAGATGAAAGCCCTAATCAATACAAATTAAACTAAAGAAAATTGGATCGGACGGTCGGATCAGACAAAAGACCTTCCGCTGCACTTAAAAAGAGCAAGTTTTCAGCACAAAATGAAAAAAAAAAACTTCAGGTGTGTGTGGAACTGTTTCCAAATACTCGCTTAGTTCCTACCGCCATCTTAAGTTGCAGAAGTAAGATTTAACTTTTTGCATTACCTAAATAAATGTATCTTAACAGACAGTTAGTTCTGTAACAAGGATAGCTGTGATGCAGCATCTATTTTAACGAAATACCAACTCCAAACCTGATACATTATAAGTATTGGATTATGGGAAAATAAAATATGTGATTAATAGCATCTTCGAATAAATAGAAATATTAAGTCCATGCATACTTAGTATATACACGTATATGCAAAATTCTGAGAGTATTTTCACTTTAAACAGTTAAGCAATATACGTGAACTATGTGCAGGGTAGCGAGCGGGCACTTTGAACGTCGTAATGTATCTACGGGTTCCACAAAATGCTGAGGAATTTGACTAGCTGACATGTTGGAAGTCGAGAGTAACAGGTGCAGTTTAAGTGATATTAAATCCTTAAAATTACCACTTCAGCAGCATTAAAACATATAACAACATTAACAGAAATGGAAGCCATCAAAAATAATGTCCAGACTGAAGGAAGCTGATCACTCGCCTCCAATACCGAGGTTAAGAATTCGTGGAGCTGTTTGGTTTCAGTACCAAACAACCATTGACTTTAAAGTCTACAACACCTTGCTGAATAGTGGGAATGTAGTACTTAGATGTGACATGTAACGAAGTTTAATTCCGAGGGACACAAAATCCAATATACATTTTTAGGATTTGTGACATAAAATAAACCCAATTATATTGAAAGTGATCCTAACACACTTTGCGACAGCATGCTTCACCCCATGTTAAACTGAATTATACAGTTGTTCGAAATTGGTTTATAAAAAGTTTACTTTCAGTTTTATTCCCAAAGACGCTGACAAAAAAGTCGAAGTTACGGCTTTAACTCCCAGTGGTAAAAATGTACCACCAGCATTAACAAGCAATAACTCTGCATTTTGTATTTATGTGTTCGTATAATTCTTACTGCAGACAGGGATTGTTTTCTTAACAGCATTAACCACTCGATCGTTGATAATAGTGAAGTTTTATGTTTTCTCTGACGTACCGATCGAATTCTTACATATTATTTAGTTGTTCTTCGGTTTCAAAGGATCTAAATTAAATAATCTTTGCGGCTATTATTCAAAACATTCTGAAAAAAATCGGACAATACTAACGGGCACTTCACATGAAGACGATGTTGCGTTTCTGCTCACCGAAGTGACGGCGGGGAGGAGGGTGTGGATCTCGAGGCTACCTTGGTTACCATGGTTACTATAGTTACCTACGTTAAAGGTCAAAGGTCATATTGTGGGGATCGCGCCAGGATTGTTACGCTTTGTTTACATTCTCTAACTTGTTTAATCCTCCAAATTAATTTATGGGGGTGAAACGAAACAGTACGGCAGGGAGTTAATAGAACTGTCAGTACAAGTAATCTTGTCTGTTCATTCCGATGTTTACTGAAACGAGCGTCGTCGGGAACACAGACAGTAAATTGAAGAGAAGTTACTGCGTGTTAATACCGCGTCACGAATGTGCACAGTGAATGTGAAAGTAAAGTTATTAGCTTAACCGCAACATTAGAGAGAAGTAAGCAGTCAACCAACTTCACAAGGAACAAAAAGTTTTCGCTAAAAGCAAAATTACCGTGTAAGGTGTAGTGGCTGTAAAACTCTATAATTTATTATGCAGATACAGAGTTCGAATCTCACGAGAGCTTCTGCTCGGTCCCTCTATATTTCTGCCGGTATTTACTAAGGACCGCACATTTGTCCTTATTTCCCTATGGACTACTATGTTTATGAACAGCGTATGGATGCGAACCAGACATGCACGAACATCTACATTCCCAATAACAAACATAGCCCTGCAAATGACATCATTCTAATAAAGGGGATATTTACATTTATTAAATTTTTTACCTACCAAATAACGTAAACTGCTTTCCTACGTTTTATTTTGGACTATAAGTTATTCTTTTATATTAATTATTAATCTCATGACGTGAGCGCATATTGTCCAGAATTACAATATGATTATGTTTTCTTCCCCCATAATTTTAAGGCTAATAATTTCACAGTCAGACAACACTTGAATTACTGTTTCTTAGGTATGACACACATAAAATAAACTCCGATGTGAATATTCTTTCCAAGTCTTAGAAAACGTCATGACAAGGTTGCTATAAAAGAAACTACATTTCCAAAAATTAATTTTCGCTTCAAATGGTTATACAATCTGAAACTTTATAAAACGATTCAAGTTTCCCCGAGGTCGTACACTGTGTGGTAATGTATCGTATTTGCCTGTGAGACTAACAAAATCCAAGGAAAACCTCAGTCAGGATAAGAGACCGGTAGGTCGAGATTCGAATACGAGGCCTCCTAAATACAAAACACGACATTAAGTGAATTTCAGAGGACAAAAAATAAATCGATGCTGTGATATGAGACAAAAAAACATCTAATTCACTCAAGACTAACTGATAAACTTAAGAAGAAGATGCAGAGCAATGGTTAGGAGGACACTGCAAAGCGACGGAAGAAATGGAACTGGGATGATGGACAGTTAACAGAATGCAAGGACGGAGGACTGATGAAAACAGACACGATAAACACCAAGCATAGGAAACGGTAATCGACTCCAGGGCGAGGTGTGGTCGATATAAGGGGCAGCGTACTGACAGAAAATAAATTGTGATATTCTTAGAGACAGTCGTTTAACTGTGAGTTTGTTTTTGTGAGGTTCATCGACCTAAACAAATAGACAGAAGCTGTTGCATCTCCGCCCTTCTAACAGGGGGAAAGCGGAACAAACGAAGATAACAAAGACGACAACGTAGTGACGTTTCGAAACCCCGTCCTTTTGGTTGGCAAAGTAAAATCATCTCGGCGGCTTCCTACTGCACATCCCGCAGTAGATGTGTACTGCGTTCCAGCGTTCTTGGCCGCTGAACTTTGTGAATTGGAACCTCGGAGAGGGTCACTTACCAGAAGTTTGCTGGAACGGATGGTAGCAAGCCGCGTACAGTACACTCCAAATAAAATATTACCACGGTACGTAACACAGGAAAGTCGATTTCATTACACTATACATCACTACAAAATTAACACTGCGGAGAATATTAGATAATTTTATCTTCTTCACAACTCTTCGGTTCTCTTCCAATTTGTCCACTCCTCACAGACCTTCGCTTTCTGGCATCACTCGATTCATCACTACCGCTGCTGCTGTTCACTCCATTATCTTCAAGCGTATTCGATTATGCCTTCTTGCTTATAATAAATTTGTTCTAGTTTTCCCACATGCTGACATATAATATCCCATTCGTTTAGTCCAATTAGTTCGAATCTCTGGCGACACAGATTATCGACGTCCTTTATTTTAAATGTCGTGTTCTTCCTTGCAACCCATTGCTTTACATCTGCCCAAATAAGTTCAATGGGGTTTAAATCCGGATTGTACCGTGAAAGTACGTACAGTACGTTCTTTGTCTGCTAAAATCTGACCAATTACGTAATATTTGTTCTTTGACTTATTCAATTTTATTAAATCGTACAGCTGAACTTTCAACACGTTGTCACAAAATGGGATGTTTCTTTCCTATAGCCAGGCTTTCATTTCGTCCTTCTTTGATTAAGACGTCGGTGGTTTGTCTATCTGAGCGTTGTGATACGAGGCGTTATCAATGACCAGAAAGGAGATTGCAACGAACAGGTGGCATGTTTTTGACACAGCACAGTCACAAGACAACAATTATCAGGCTTCTACACTGTTGCACTGACAGAGACTCTACTGACCGACGGAAACTCGTTCCTTCCTTCATTGCCTGGTCCGCTTACTGGGCACTCCTTGCAAGGTCAGCGGCCATAATCGGTGGATTCAGTTCTACGAACTTGTCATCAATTCTCAGGGTGGCTTTTAGTTTATTGAATCTCGGGTCACCTTATGCCACTATTCCATTTTCAGAGGTTACAATGTGTCGAATGTGATGATAACTTATCACTTGTAAGTAGATAAGTATTTCAAAGAAGGCAGTCTTACTTATTATCCCGCAATTCGCTTGGTGGAAGACTTAGTACAGGACTTCTGGGCTTAAAGGCGCTTTGGCAGAATGGTTATTCGCGCTTAGGAGAACCAATGATAAAAACCACGAAAGGTATAAATCAGGGTGTCCGACAGCTTGATCGAGGTTCTCACATACGTCAGGAAGGTTAGAGCTAAGCTAACCTGCCCGGTCAATCAATCGATTTAAGCACAATTTTATAAAAGTGAGGCTGCAACCGCAGGGCTGAATGTTGCAACTAACCATGTGTGAGAACAGACCAGTTCTGCAGGGCTGAGTGAGCATGTCGTTGAGGTTGGGAAATTCATTAACCCTGTTACCGATCACCGTTCACCGTAGGCCTACTACACAAAGTAGAGTATTAACATCCCTTCAGTCTTGGGGTGGATGAAAGTTTTCGCCTCGCTTGCTTTGTGTTCAGGGCAGCGCACAGTCAGCAAGACTAGTTTGTGAAATGCTGTCACATTTTTATGAATTTCTCTCAGTAAACAGTGAGCCATACACCAAAACTCCTGCTGATATTTAAAATGTGGCAGTTCATTAAATCTTTTGTAATCAGGTATGCAAGAACAAGGAAGTGAGTAAAATATGAAGTGGAAATAGAGAAACAGAGGACACGAACAAGGAGTTGGTGACAGCCACAACGAACTCGAAACAGAAGTTGCAAATACGAAGAAGTACTAACCACTCGTATGTGACATTCGGTCCATGATGACGCATATGGGGAATGTAAGTAAAGCTCCACGCACTACCAAGTTCGTTTCACGCTCCGCCTACTTTACACCTGCTCAAAGAATCCCCAGTGGAGATACACAGACAGACAGGCTCTTTCGCACTAATTTGTTTACCAAACAAGCAGAAAAATAATCGTGTTCCATGGTACGGAGCAAACAGATGCAACATCTGCTTTGGTTTCCCGCTGACCTTTCACAATTACAATGTGACGCATGTTGGATGAAAGAAAACTGAAATGATTATGCGTCGAGTGAGGTCGTTTCGGCAAATTTTTCTTCAATTAAGAGAATTAAATTAGTGTAGTATTGATTCAATTTCGGAGCTTGTATCCCAAAGGACAACTAAAAAAATGCACGCGTTCATTCAACGCCGCTATATTGTTTCAAATTTTATTTCAACTACAAAATCTCCCCTTCTACAAGCACAGGGATATAATAGGGTGTGAGGGTAAGTGGGCGGGTACTACAGAACCCCTAGCGACTTATCAATTCTATCTCATCCCCTTTCCTTTCTTTATGCTGTAGCAGACAGCACCCTATATTTCTTTCAGCCTTCTTCACCCTATTGTACTAGCACCTATATTTCTTAAATTCTCTACAATATTTCATTTAAGACACAAGATTCACCCTAGTAGCATCCAACATTTTTTTACACACAGCAAAAAATCGCAGTTTGCAAAAAAAGAAGTCAAAATATCTTTATTTGTCGCATTTCGTTGCCTTACCTCACGAACTAGAATATTAAAAAATCTTATACGAAAACCAAACTGCCTAAGCGAATAAGAACGTAATAGAAACAAACAAAATATTGGCTACTTACATTTCCCTACAGCTTACAACATTTCAGTATTATTTGATGCAGTAGTTACTGTTGTCTTCCGTTGCACGAACGCTGATAAAATTCCATATTAAAAAACAAATAAACATTTTCACCGTTAATACAGGAAATGTTCATACATAAGAAATTTTAAATAGTATTAAAAATATATTAAAATTATCCGTCAATCACAATACAATATAATTAAAAGGTTAAAATATCATTTTACGTTCCCTATCGATTTACATGTGGAACTTACACGACATGTTTCGGCTATATATAGCCATCATCTGGTGTTATGTATATAAACTTTTCACTGACTTACTGATTTTTTTACTGATTTTTACTGATTTTTATTTTTCATTATTCTTATGATGTTCTTGTCCTTTATATTGTTTCTTCATTCGTTGTAGTATCACAGGTCACTAATATGTTTGTATTTCGTATTTCGTAGTGATGTCAATGTTTTGTATATGGACTGTGAAGTAAAGGTTTCAAACTATTAATGAAAATTGAATATAGAAAACAAAATAAATAGTTGAAATTAATCATGTGAACTTACCCAAGAAGTAATATCGTATCAGTATTATGAGAGATCGGAGGTGTACTGTACTGTATTGGATCGTGGCTGGTTACCGACTGCGGTGCTAGTGGGTGAAAGGTGGTTTGTCAGGGTTGAGGTCAAGGTACTGAAGTGCTTTAAAAATGGGGTTGTTAAGTACAATATTATTATCATTAAGGCATATGTTTTGTTTATAATTTTGATATATGTGATATTTTTCTATTGTATCTCTGTGTCTTTTGTTTTTTACTATTTTTAATATGTCCATTGTTTCATCAATTGTGTTATAAGCATGTCCTGTATTGAGAATGTGTTTAGAGTATGCAGAACTATCTTTATTGTGTTTTATGGCTGCTATGTGTTCTTTGTATCTGTGTGTGAAAGTGCGACCTGTTTGACCTATGTATATTAGAGGACAATCTTTACATTTCAATTTATATATACCTGGTAAGTGGTATTGGTTGTTTATGTTTGTTATTTATTTTTGTTTGAGGATGTTTTTTATTGTGTTTTTAGTTTTGTAGGCTGTTTTTATTTTATTTTCTTTAAATAATTTAGTTATGAATTTGGTTTCTTTACCTATGTATGTAAATGTGGCCCATTTATTTTGTATGTTTTCGTTTTCGTTGGGTTTTGTTGTATTATTAGGTTTCTTATTTAGTTTGTAGTTATTATATCAGTTTTCTTTAAGAATTTGTTGAATGATGTTTAATTCTATTTGTTTGTTTTTTATAGATATTGGATATAGATTTTTTCTGTTTAGTAAGTAATTGATAGCCATTTGTTTGTGTTCGATGGGGTGGCAGGATGAGGCATGAATTATTGTGCTTGTATTTGTTGGTTTTCTGTAAATTTTGAATTCGAAATTGTTTGTTTTTCTTATTATTGTTAAATCTAAATAGTTTATTGAGTTATTTTGTTCAAGTTCTAATGTAAATTGTATGTTTTGATTTATGTTGTTAAATTCTTTAAGTACTTGTTGAATATTAGTCTTTTTTGTATTGTAAATTATTAGTATGTCATCTACGTATCTACTATAATATTGAATATAGTTTTTATTTAGAATGTTTATTATATTATTATGTTCTATGTATTGAAGGAAAATTTCAGATAATATGCTTGATGTAGGATTGACGGATAATTTTAATATATTTTTAATACTATTTAAATAAATCACAATATGACGCATCTACAATATCTTATAAGAAATTTTGTTCTAAATTAAAATATCTCATTATAAAACATTATCTGAAGATACTTTGAATTTTGTTTCTTAGTTTGTATTACGTACATTGTTTGCTTCTCACTGACACGTAATTTAATACATTAAAAAATTTTCACAAAACAAAAATGTCGCAATATAATACGCTGTTTCAAAATTATTTTGAAATGACTTTCCTTTGTCCTGTATTAGGCATTCCGTTATATTCGTCCGTCTTTCACAACGTATCATTTTATGAGCACATATCTCAGACTTTGCAAGGGGTCGCGTGACAAGCACAGGGGTTGAAATGAACGTAGAAACTAACATATCAAAAAATTCCGAAATCTCATTCTCCATAACTGCTATTCAGAGCTACTTGTCCATGTATCTTTTACATGCATACCTCTGTAAAACCCAGACAAGTCACGTTCTTTAGGGCAGAAGTATTCTTTAGCGCATTTAAAATTTAATGCGCTAGAAGATTACGTCCCCTCACAGGAAGGAAAGAAATATCCCGTCGTCGGTAGAGGAATCCTTCAACAACTTCATGGAAACACAAGATTCATATTATAAAATATTTCGTACCCGTTTCTGA
The DNA here is from genome assembly GCF_977971745.1 of Zootermopsis nevadensis. Lineage (NCBI taxonomy): Eukaryota > Metazoa > Arthropoda > Insecta > Blattodea > Termopsidae > Zootermopsis > Zootermopsis nevadensis. Next base: position 8,727,052 of record NW_028259141.1, on the reverse strand, counting down.
AGAATGCACACGTAATATTATTGAAATCTGTACACACATGTAATAAATAAGCAGATGTTAATTTCGTTTTACGTATGTCCTCACAAAATTACATTAATCCCATAACCTTATGCAGACTTCCTACGTGAATCCTCTACGATCTATTTAATTCGTCTGAGTTTCATGTAAACATCAATAATTAATTCCACATGTAACAGATTTATGTAAAACGCTACTACACTATACTGTACTATACTATATTATTACAATCACCTAAATATTATTTAGGTGAGCTTCGGCTTCAAAGGATTAAGCAAAAATATTATTAGATACACCATAAATGTTCTAGTGGGATTACTAAAAATCTAGACCCTTCATTTCCTTCAGCACCACTAACAGTGCATAATTATTACGTTGAAGACCTAAACATTTTCGGCACGCCACCCTTAATGCTCCGGGCATTACCTAGTACCTGGCTCCGAGCCACACCGTGGCAGTTCGAAAGTATCAGCCTGTAACTTAATAATATTGCAGCACAAGGAATCCTGCAGCACTGGCAGCCTGACACAAAGGAGTAATATTTGATCGATCAGCAATAGTCCCTGCTCGTCACACAGTCTCCATCTGGAGCTCTGCCAAGCAGGAAGCAGCAATCGCGGCCCAAGTTCTTTACTTCTAAACACCCACAGCAGAACCAGGAGATAAGCAGCAGTCGACGTCGTCAACATAACAAAAACAGGAAATGTAAAATGGAGACGTACATTAATCGAGAACGGAAACATTACGAAACTTTTAAAGGTGATAGAGTGGTGAATGGTCAGGTCTGAGAGACTGAAAGAAGATAATAATTCAGATGAATTTAAAAAGTGGGTGGGATTTAGAAGAAAAACAAAGAACATGAGATATTTGGGAAGAACGAGATACGAGGAAGGAGTGCCGATGGGTATGAAAGGTAATCAAAGAGATGGAACTGGAAGAAAAGCGTGAATAAGAAGAAGAAGAAAATGAGCGGGTGAGGAAGCAAAGAATAATAATTACAAGAGATAATATTACTAAAGGAGTAGGAAGAAACAGAAGGAAATGTTGGCGGTAGTTGACGACGATCTCCTAAGTCCACGACGGTGTCGGCGAGGGTTGAGGACACGCGGTCTTCACATCGGGAGCAAAACTTTACTCGGCAAGGCACGTTAATAAACAAATTACGCTCAATAACGAAAGTGTCGGATCTGTTAAAGGCGTTCCACAGGAACTTCAAGTTAAGCGACATAGTAACAAAGCTTGCTCATACCCTACAATCGTCTAGGGAACAATCAACAACAGTTTGGGCGTTTCTGGTACAACGCGAACAGATGCGCAGTACAACACTGTTGTTGTACAGTACATTCCACGAGTGTGAACACAAATGTTCTGCTCTTACGTTTCATAACTTATTTACGTCATAACTATAAGGAGTCGAAAGCATAATTTTGTAACACAGTGTTAATATAAAATGTTAATAAAACAATATTATCGTTTACAATTAGAAGTTATGTAGTTGTGTAGTAATTACAACTATTAATCAGTCGATACAAAACACATTCAACCAAATTTTTAATGTTTTGAACATTTTCATTCATTTATGTATAGCTAGTGTTGCCCAAACTCAGAAGTTGGCAGAGTGACATTTTGATGGCACAAAATTAAAGATTAAAATGGTGTAGTAGCCTTTAGTGTAAGGATGTTTGATCGAAATGCGTTTATTGTTTCAAACTTATTGAGGGGGGGGGGGGCAGACGAGCATTACAATAGACTAAGTCTCCATCCCTCTATAAAATAACATTCCCATAGCCGACTTCGGGTTGTGCTCGAAATAGGAATCACGAAGAACTATAATAAATGCATAGCTCTGCTGAAAGCCTGTCTAGGATTAAGAATCGTTGGTAAACACTACCTTCCTATTCAACAAGTGGACTGCTCTCCACTTTAGAAACCAGTCTTCTATCATCCCACACACCTCCACTTCTAGACCTGTGAGATACAAGATTATATCAACATATATGTATATAAAATCTGTAGTCTGTCAAAAATTTACAAGCGAAATCCACTGCTGTACAACAGAAATGAAAATCAAGTTGCTCCGTTTTCAAATACTTTAATTTTTCATCCCCCCAAATGACGATATGTTTACAATATACACATTTATGAAAACATGAGGCAGCAATTAGAATAAACCGAGTTTCCTCTACACATGATATAAAGGGGCCTAAATTGTAACAAATATAGTATTATTGCAGTTTTATTAAAAATTTTACAGTATTCTAAAGGCCTACAGTCTTTTCATGGCTACTACAAACACTAAAGGTAATTAAGTAGTATTAAAAAGAACCGGTTGACACATAAGTAATGTCTCTGATTATCTTTGGAGCTACTTAGATTCAGTCTCGCCTGGGAACAAACTATCCTAATTGAAGTTTCTGGCAAAGCGACTTTGGATATAGTATTTTGAAGGAGGCAACAGTTACTTCCTCCTGCATCTTCAATGATACGTTATTCATAATTATTATACCATATCTTAATTGCCACAACCTCAGCAGTTGAGTATCAAAAACAATATAATAAATACACGACAAATACCAAAAATTCGATGCGGGTTGGGCACAAATGATCAGAACGGAAGCAGACACATTTCAGGGCGCACGTACAATTAACTCGTATTCAAATTGGAAAACTGTAACATAACAAACACGTAAAATAAGATGTACAGAATTCCCCGAACGTTGTATGCACACAGGTTTACTTAGTACTGCATATTGCAATGTGTATACATCATTTTGATTCATTCTGTTTACATGATGATATTAAGTGTGATCTTTTTAAGTACGAAAACAGCAATCCTAGACCTTGAGTGACTATACGTTTCGACTGTTACAGACACAAGAATACAGTACCGTGCATGTTTATGAGGGCAATCACAATGCCTGCCATTGTCTCAAATCTAACTTTTTCAGAACATATGATGAAGATTTCTTAGAATTCGTATTCGAAAAAGACTCTTCTAAAACAGTAATTTCAAGCAGAACAAATACGCAATATACATACAAAAGCAATTCGTGAAAAGCAGAGTATTACAAAGGACAGAGTCAGCTAGTACCATGTACTCCTCTCTCTTGTTTAAATCGACTGAAAAGAGAAATGCATGTGACAAAATGAAAGGGTCTATGTATTCAGTGTTTAACTTAACACATGTATTCGTCGCATTCGTTCCCTTTTACCAACAGCGTTTACTGGATTTTATCCCTGTAGGCTTACTCTTAAGCACTATTTTGTCTTCAAACTCCAGTTATTCTCAAGTTACAAATAGTTTTCTATCGCAAGGATTGCAATCTCTGTTGTTATGTCATGACAACATTAATTCGCTTAATTTACGCGACGTGTTTAAACATCAAAACAATGCACATTGCTTACGTCAATATAACTATTTTTTTTAAATTAACTCCGCAATGTTCATTTTAAAAAAAACTGTGATTAATTTTTGTCACATCGTTTCTACAAAAGGACAAATATGTTAATTACATTTTATCAGCGGTAGGAATGTTCAGTTTTCAAAGTGTGTTCAATCATTCTTAATCGAAGACCATCTTGATTAAAATATTTTAAACATCAGAGTTCCTTTAGTGAGGGAATATTTATGCAAACTAACTCCGCTAATGCCGTCCATTTACAAACATATGATCATTTTTGCGACTAAGATCATACAAAACTCGGAATTCCTTCATATCTGAGAGACAAATAAATTAACATTGCGTAGCTAGCAGACATGGTTAGTGCTCCAAACGTGTTTAACTTTCTGAGTCGGAGGCCATCTCGATTAAATATGTATCGTCTGAGACGGACGTGTTTACTGTGAGCGAATATTTACGGAAGAAGAATCCAACTTCCTTCGGTGGAATAAACTAAATCTTCTAGCATGAAGGCTTAAAAACAAACACTGATTTTAACTGCTGCAGTTACATTCTGTGTGGAATTACCTCAGTTCGGTGGAGGTATTATATGAAGCGTGCACTTTAGTACCTATGTAGCACCGTAATCTCTAACGAGGGTCCAGCACTGCCCACAATATAACATGCTTCTCGGTGCCCTGGAATTTGATTAAGATCCTACTTTCCCCTCCCAAGTTTGTCCAACATCCTCCCTTTAATTAATTGCAAGATGAGCCGAACCTTTTCTGTGCGAGAATGTGTAACGCAGGTTTTGCTGCAGACGGCCTAAGTAACACGCCAGTGCAAATATGGCGTCGTAACATTCATATTCATTCATTAATGTGCTATTCTGGAGGACCGTACTGGCTCACACATTTATTTAAATTCTCTGGCATGTAATTCAAATTCTGTTTCAAGCAGCCTTCCGAAGCAAAATGGCGCGTTCTTTAATGGAGAAAACTATAATAAAAGGGGATCTTGAGTTAGGGTGCACTTAATTGTACAAACTTAATACTAGATTTCAATTGTCGATTTATGGGCTCACACGTTATACGAGTAAACACATACACCCACACAATCAAGCGACAATATCTTAAAACTTTTACTTCCCCTCATGCCTAAAGTATAGCCTACATACACGTTTATGAACTATAAGTCCGAGATGAATTATTATGACTTTCCTTTCACAGTTCCTTCACGTCATGAAAAATCTATAAACCCTGACGGCAGTTCTGAAGAGGGGAAGGGAGGGGGTATTCAATTATTTCCAGTAGCGTATATGAATAGCACGTAAGGGGAGCACTATGCTCTTTTTATCGTAATGATGACTTCCCTCTGTAGTTATCCTTCACTTCTGGTTCGTAGTTCTTCGTTACCAGCCTCGTCAAGAATAATTCTTACTCTCGGACTTTTCTCTTTCCTTAACGTTATGTCTGAAATTCCAGGAATCATCATCACCCAAGAACCACAAAATTGATTCAGTTCAACTCTTCGAACAGCATTAATATGAGTAACACTCTCGTTTAGTTTTGTGTTACTTTGATTCATTTCCTCTACTCTCCAATATTTCCTATTTGTTTCACATCTGTCTAATTTATTTTACAATTTACATTTTCACGGATGAGAATTTAGTAACTTCCACAAACATTATATTTGCAGGTCAGTGACATACCTGCAAGCCTCTAGGCCCACTATAGCCACATTTCGTACAAATAATTGGACACAATTTCCAGTTCCATGACGACCAGCAGTCATTCGCCAGTGCAATCCTTTGTAAAATAACCACTACGTATGAGACCTGAAGTTCTTATGGCGGTGAATATGTCGACTGTGGTCCTTTGGGTTGTGATTCAGGAGATACTTTTCTCAAAAACGTTGGTAACCACGTATAAGACGACACGACGTCACAACCCAACATCGGCATCTACGTCCAAGGTCCATCTGATATGTTGACGTCTTGGTGTCTGCCCTGGACGTTTTCCGATCTACGTTTTAGCATGTTCCTTTCACTTGATAGCTGACTTGTTTCTTATCTACTTAACTACGTTTTAACTATATTGTCACATACATGGTGACATGACGGTTTGAACTATGAATACAAAGGGATGTGAAAGGAAGTGGCCGTAGCCTATCTTAATCTACTTTCCCATAATGTGTCTGGAGGGGCTTAGGAAACTCAAAAAATCCGCAGTTATTTTAATCGTTCTACCACGTGAGATCCTAAGCGGTTACGTTCCGAATACAAAGCAGACTCGATGACGCGACGGTTGTGGAAATGGAGGTTTGTTATAAATTCATAATTAATTGAGGTAAAGCGTTCATTACATCTTCCTGGTTTAATATACTTTTTTACGTGTTACTGGATGCAGTATGAACTCAGAATAACTTATATGATGAAGAGCTGGACTAGGAGATAATTAAGAACAAACAGAAATAATAGACTAGATGCTCACGTATGCATTCAGATTGCCTCCATTTCACCAGCTATTCGTTATAATGTTTCTTTCCCTCCCAAAGATTACTCACTGCCACTATGTGAATGCATGGGCATTCGAAAGGCACGTGTCAGGCTTTTAACAATTAAAGAAACTACGGTAACAGAAATTAAATGCATCGGACTTGCTAATTGCGTGCTGGTAAAGTGTTGTTCGATTTCGTAGCTCTCTGAAATATTACGAACAGTTGTTTCCACTTTTCAAAATGTATGGTTTATGTAACACGTGCTATTTTCGTCGCCGCGCATTCAAGCGGATCTCTGAAACAGTTTTATTCAAGAACCGTACACGTTATCAATATGTATTTCATAGAATTTACAGACAACGATAGATCGATAACTGTTACACAACTATCTGTAAGCTATGCTTGATTACAAAGAACCGATTATTATGGAGGTTATATACAGGCTGGGTGGGAAGTAAGTAGGCATTGAGAAATGGTTATAACCTCTATATTTCCAATGTATAGCGCTTATTTAATGCCTACTTACGTCCCACCCACCCTGTATATAAGGAGGATTTTAGTATCATTCGGTATTTGAAAAGTTTCTCCTTAGAGCTCATGGTTCAAGTGTACTTGTCAACAGGAAGCTACACCATACACCATTTGGTAATCATGTCTTTCTTTCACCTTAACAATGATGACCGCAAATCCTTAGCGTAGTCACATCCCAAGATCCTCTTGGTTACGTCCCACAGACTCTATCTGCTCCAAGTATGAAGTATAAACCCTATCTCACCCCCCTTTCCCAACTATCCGCTCGTTCCAAACACAGGCACCAACCCTATTTTGCCCCTTCGTGATGAGTTAGGTTTTCTCCACCCCATCCCTGCTCCTTCCCCTGTCTGCTCATCACAAATCTCACCATTTCCTTCCGAATTGTCAAAGGCAGCTTCAACACTTCTCCCTCGCAAACTCTCCTTCCTCTTATTTGAAGTACGTATGTCCTTTCTAAGTTCTGCCTTCATCCTTCTTCATTCCGATTTCAACTTTTCCCGTCATACGTGCCAAAGTTATTTTTTTATCTATATATTCATTCTTCTGGTTTCTTATTCCTTTCCCGCCAACATCTCATCACATCCTCACGCTCTACTTCCTTTTCAATTACATCAAAACATTTGCGCGCACACACACACATGAAATAATTTTCAGTCTTTCCATTACGTGTAAAAAAATAGATGAGCAGAACAGGAAGGGATTTCAAGGCCTCTTTTGAATTAAAGTCCGCCTACATTTGCATATTTACCTTTAATATTAATAGATGACGCAAAGGGATATACAGGCATATCAAATTAAGTAATTTTAGATTTTACTGTATTTTATTTGCAATGGAAATTACAAGAACTAAAACCATCACACAAAGAAGTTCAATACGAAGCGAGTTGATTTCTCTCCTACCATCACTACACGCTGCCTATCTGAGAGTGACGGAGGAGTGCTTTCAAGTTTCCGGGTCACTGTACCTCCAAACGGAACAAAAAAGGTATTGAGTCCACAAACATTACCAGAGCGGCATAAGCTCTGGTGGGCGTCAGAAGCGAGAAGCACCAAGTGCAGACTCACAGAAGTCCCCTGTCCAGCAGTTAACAGTGTGCGTGTGTGTATATTCAAAATTCTAAATGCCGAATTCAAAGGGAAGATTTAAATAATATACCAGTATTTTCCATATTAAAAAAATTATTTATCAGCTGACAATATTATGTGAAATAATAACTTACATACATTTTTACGTACTCTCCGAAAGAAAAAAAAACAGGAAGACCCATAGAAAGATGGAGAGAATAGTTTCATATCGCCGATAGAGTCGGAAGAGAACAACAAGTATGATTCTGAAATGGTTGTTGTTGATGTTGATGAAATTTAATAAAAGTTACTCATAAATGTTTGACGTCTCTAATAAATTCATAATTACACTACTCATACTACTGAATAAGTGGGAAAAGTTAATATTTAAACGATTAGATTGTTTTCAACTCCTTAACTGTATTTTATTTCTAAACTACACTTCAAATTCTTAAGACAAACTCTCCTGTAACCATGTGCATCGACAATGAATTCTTCTACTAAGTAGGCCTATATTTCGTTTACGACTTTTATCGAATTTAAAGCTTCTGTAAAGACTCACATGTTGTTTCATAAAAGGAAACTGAAAACGGCGAACTGATTTTCAATCTATCAGTGTCCTTTGTGCCGCAATCAAATATTTTACACAGCAGAGTGTCCCTTACGTTGATGTTTCACTAATATTTCTCAGTCAGCGGACACCTAAAGACTGGTCCTTTTACTTCAAAGATGGACGCGGGGAGAGATACCCATGTAAGAGCATAAAAAATCAATATTATAGCAGGGACCGAGGCAATGTTTTCGGCAAATCCTTATCTGCAGTTAGTTTGCACCATTACTTGAGGTTTATGTCGGATTTACTGACGTCTGGCGGCTATTAATACGGCTTTTGTCAAGAGACAGAAAAAGAATCTGTTACTATTTCCTAAGGGGTAATTTCTGTTGTCGGTAGGCACACTGTAAGATAAATATGTAACATCACTGATTAATTAAATTCATTCCTGTCAATTCGGGGAAAAAAAAAGGGAGCAGACCGGCATTCTTCAGCAAAGTTATTTAAAAACGCACTATTAGCGTCTACAGGATTTCTACGCTCGGATTTTATGAAGTTCCTAGCTAGTGACCCATCGCACAGAATCTAATTTGTATCGCTTCTTCATTTATTATTTACGAACAAATATTTTTCGATCCGTTGTGTATCTGACGAGATAAATGTATAAGTTAATTTACGTTTTGAGACAAAACGGTTAATGACCGACACAATACATTCATAACGTATCAATAATTTGTTGTCACAGTTTCTCATAAAATGGGATAAGATTCGTGATCGGAAAAAAAAACTTTGGATGGGACAAAAGAGGATTGATGAACAGAAGTTCAGCTGCTGCGTAAATGATACGCGATATTCATTTTACATATCATGCATAAAGAACGTACAAAATATTATACATCAGCTATTTACGGTGTAAACATATTCACAGCAACGATGGTTACTACCAGCAAAACAAGTATTTGCGTTCTAAATCCACGTGTGTACTGGTAAGAGAATAAAAACCCTGTTTGTAAAAACTCTTTTAACCACGGTTAAATCATACACACTTATGGTGGAATTTTATGATACACGTGCCTAATCATACCCTGCACGGATATCACACGCCACATAAACAACTGCGCTCTTTCGATCTGGATCCGCATTCTGGACAATTTATTTTCGAGTCCCACGTGATAAAATCATGAATTAATATTAATATCCCACGAATAAAACCAAAAACACCCAGAAATACCGTTCCCGTTGACGCTAGTGTCATTTTCATGTACACTTTGTAGTTTACCCATAAAAAATTATTCAAAGTGTTAAATACGCGTAGTTCTGGCCGTGAAAAGAAGAGCATGCGGACAGCGGGCAAAAGGTTCCTAGAAGCAGCTGATGTTGATCTTCTGTGTTGTAACGCCGTGTGGACTTGTAGGTAGATACCAGAGTTTCGGAGATACATGCTGAAGAGCCGAGTCCTTCTTGAGATGCAAACAGTCGCTAAGTTAGTCGATAAATACCCCGCCTATAACTTTTTCACAAGGGTCGTCGAATGGAAGATGACTCTAATTCACACCCTCAAATCTCATTTCTTTAAGATCTATTTTATTATTACCTTCCACGTACTCCTAGGTCTTCCACGTGGTCCCTAGCCTTCATGTTTCCCACTTAAAATTCATTTGGCTAATCCACATAGCATTAGAACACAGAAGACCAACATCGACACGAATTTCACTGGTACAGACACGGGTCGTTCAACTTTACTTCTTTCCTCAGGGCGAGAACAGTTTTATTGTTGGACCCAAGGGCCAAGAAACACATTCTGGCATTATTTTCTAAAACAATTTACCAATTTTCTTCACCTTTAATAATAATCATTCAAAAATGGCAAAGTACCATAATATATGATTAAATATAAATTTTATTGAAATATGCACAAAATAACTGCAGAGTCAAATTTTGTTTTAAATTTGCATGTAACAGCTTGTATATTGCACAATTTTCACCTGGAGAACTTACATTTTATGATAGCTTTTTTAAAATCAATACCATGTGTTGTATGTAAAGAAGCAGATAACATAAGAATCACGACTGTTTCTCAAAGCCTTCCGAATAAAGAAAGAAAACAAACGAGTTTATAGTAACTAGCAAACAATTACTCACAACCTCGTCAAACCTCTATGCCTACAGCCATCCCCTTATTTAAGTAGCAGTAAAATTTTATTTTTCAATGTAAATTTATGTACGACAATTTGTAATATAAACAATGGCAAGAATATAGTGTTAATTAGCTGCTAGAGCAGTTGAACATTTTATAAACCGATAAAACAATTCGATATCGATTTGACCACCTCCTATATCGAAATTAAATTTCATATCGACTGACATCCATAATAATTAGTGGTGAATATAAGGAGAAATTATAAATATCTTCGAAATTATATAAGATATGATAATGTTACTAATTTTCTAGTTTAAATATCCGCATGAACACAAATATTTATATACTTACAAACATACGTAGTGCCAAAATCTCACATTTACAATAGAATTCCGCTTATTATACAAATAAAGTTTAATAGGCCGCCAGAGGAGGACGAGGGTGGACACCGAAATAGTGGGGAATAATATATTTTATCATTACACAAGCACCGCGTGGTCGGATGATATTCTAAAAACACAAATCCTAAAAAAAAAATTACTTACCTGAGCAATTAAAAAACGTCGTTTCTTTTATAAATGTTAATAAGTCAATAATAATTCCTTTCTGTCTGATATTGCGACATACATTTATTTTATTTATTTTTCACTGTAAATCTTAATGTGCGTCTCTCGACACATTCACACAGGCACTGATGTTGATACACTGCCGCTTCTGATACTAAAATACACCGCATTCATATTTGTCACACGTAACAGGAGTCAACATACAAATAAAGTCGATAGCCGGTTGAGTATTTTCCATTAGAGTACACATCGCAAGCTTTAACACATTCAGTAATTATGGATAAAATTAAAATTAACGATATTTAATTAGCATCAGTCATTATTTAGTTAAAATAATACATTACGAAAACTCGTCATAGTTTAATGATGTGCACATTTTATTTTATCATGCAAGCGGTCGTAATATTTGCCTTTCGAAAACCCTCGTGTCAGCTTTGCCGTGAAACAACTGACAGGCGGACGCCGGCTTCACCCAGTTTCCTCCTGGAAGCAACATCAGCGCCGCGACGGCGCATGGCGGGAAGATAACATAAAATAAAATAAAAATAGTCCTTGAAGAAGAAGCCGGAAAAATTTTTGTGCGCATGTACAGTAACTTTGAGATCCGAAAAGGGCTGAGAGGGGGTTAAAAAGAGAGAGAGAAATATACAGCCTTGTTGCTTAACATTCTGTCTCCTTTTCTGCTGGCGTGCTACATATAATGTGGATGTGGGAGCCCCCCGTATTGATTAATTTCTACATCGCTGACTAGCTTTTTAGAAAACGTTGGTCCGTCTTTAAACGATATGGTGTTATCGTTAAACGTAGACTTCAAGGGCGTAATAATGATAGCAACACATACCAAGACGGGAATGGTAAAAGACAAGGTTTACACACATACTTTCCATAACTCAAAAACACGATTTCATACAACTGAACAGCTCAGCGAGAAACAGACATCAAAAACGGGACTCAAAATGAAAAGCCCTGACCTAGAACCAGCTACTGCACCGTTAACCCTTTTCTTCAAGTGTCCTTTGAAGATTAGCATCTCCTAATAAACACCGATGTTCCAGTCCCATAACACTTTGCTACACTTTGGTGTACGAGTAAAATTAAAGTCACTTCTGCTCATTTATTTGGTGGAAACATAACAATATCGTGTTAAGTGGATAAGTGTTAAAAGTTAACACAGAGGATAATGATGGAACATCATCCTCTCATCCACGTGGTGTCCAGAATTCCCTGTTCGATGTAAATTTTGTATATCTCCCATATTAAATTATGAAAACATTTTAAACTTGCGCCTCTACGATGGATTCAGTTCGTTCTATGTGGGTGTCTTACTGAACAATTACTCTTCGATTGACTCTTAAGTTACATAACGACGCCTATCCAACTGCAGACATTCTAAATAGTCTACTCAAATGCTTGAAATGTTCCTGTATGGTGATCAGATAAGAATTTGAAATCTTCTGGGCCGTTCAGTATAGTAGATCTACCAGACTTCAAACTCGCTGCAGTAAAAACCTTCAATCTCGCTAGGTAAGGATTTGGTAGAAGCGTATCGTGGCCTACTTTAGGTGTTATCCCACACTGTCCTTGAGGGAACCCATGAAATCCCTCAGTAAAAATTGCCAATTGAAAAGAATTCGAATACGAAACAGGAAGACGTAGGCGTTACCCGCAAATACACGCATCCCCATCTACATCAATTCCCACTTGAGTGGAACCACGACCCCATATTCAATTTCGTTCTACCTGAAGGCAGAAGATTTTACTACACCGATGTCAGACTGGGAGAAGAAACGAAATTGAAAATTTATATCAGATGATACGAATAAATACGAAAAGTATTCAAGTTTTAAATAACCACAAATCTGGGAAAATCACTTTTAGAAGCCAATAAAGAAGAAGTAAGATGCAACAGTTTGTGTAAAGTGGACAGTGCACAAAAGCCAAATCCGTTAGGCCCTCTGCCTCGACTAGCTCGATCACGGGGCCCAAAATATTAGGACTTTGTCCTCCTCACAGGAGAATTACAACGAACGTTAAAATGTCACTTAAACAGAACCAGTTATATTGACAGCAAGAGCAAATAATTCCAGGAAATTACTAACTGCAGCAATGGAACGGTGGACTTGCCAGCAGGCGCATGGGAATACGAAAGACTGCTCTCAATCAACTAACAGCTTCACGCGAGGACCGCATAGTTAGTAGGAAACATAAATCCGAACACGCTTATGAATGCAGAAACCAATATGTCAGAGGTTAATAGTACCCCACGATTAAAGAAAACTATCACGCATGATTACTTCATACAAAGCATCCCGTAATTGAAGACTGCTGTCTTCTGGGCTATTGCGCCGTGTAGTCTGGTAGATTTCCACCAACGTTTCAGAGGCCACACTGCCTCCGTCATTAGGGCGATGAATGTGAACGTTGGTGGAAATCTACCAGACTACACGGCGCAATAGCCCAGAAGACAGCAGTCTTCAGACTCACCGCCGTGATAACCTCAAATACTATCCCGTAATTTTATGTCAAAAAGTGCATATATATATATATCGGTAAGATTTCAGGTTATCACGCCACAGAATCTGGTAGAAATTCACCTGCGTTTCTGGGGCGCCAGATCTAAGTCATACCTCAATAAATGAACGCTTTAGGTCCATATGCATCAAAAGTTTTCTGTTCAGTTTTCAGTGTAAAATAACGATATATACTTTTTTAGAGTCAATTTCGGAAATACCTGTATGTGTATATATATTACTTCACTTTCGCTTGGAGAATCGAATTATGCTGCCGGTAAACGACATGCAAGGAACAATGTGAATGAGGTCTTGAAATGAAACGTCCTTTGTTAACATTTTACTTTGGCCCACAGATGTAATGATCATAATTACATATCTACATCTACTTCCAGAGAAGGGCATTAAGAAGCCGAATGGTCAACGTCTTACCATTCTGTGACACGCCTAGTTCTTAAATAGGCATTTGGAAGTCTTGGATGACACAGACAGTAATTTCCTTTCTCTCTTGGCTTTATCGTGAAAGTTCTTCAGGTGTTACAACACTTAGCAGCTTGAATTAAAAATAATTATATTTAGTCATAATTAATACGCTTAACACCGGAGAAAATCGTTAATTTTCGACTGAGTGACATCTTGTCTGAACTCTTATTTCCTTCGCATTTTCTCAGTTCATGTTAGCCACTACATCCCATCGAATATCTTCCCTGCTTCACTTACTTTCCATCTTCAAGTGAAACAAACCGAAACTCACTGCCCATTCTTAACACGCGACAAACGTAATTCTGCAGAGTCTGTCATAAATACTTCCGGGTGTTCCTTTGAAAAGTCAACGCAAACTACAATGGTAAGAATCTTTTGTTGTTATGACCCAGAAATTGAGCAAAAGAAAGTGACATTTTTTAACATCAAAATGTGAGGTATTTTCGTTTCGCAATAAAACTCAACACTTTTACCTTCACATGTAAGAAAATAACAGAACACGAGTTGTAACCTGTCACAAATCGGTACTGCATATATGCGTAGATCTCTTGTCAATTGTCATCAAAAGAACTAAATAGGTAGTTGTGTCATTGTCCTTAGACTGTCCCAGCACGCGTGAACTACTGTTTCGGTCTGAATGAAGAAAAGACGTCTCCAAGCGAGACAATCGGGTTGCTTAAAAGGAAACGTCAGTCAACATGTAACGACATTTGCAAACAAGTTCTCGTAAAGTGCATTTTTACAGAATTTTTCAGTGACAAAACATCCAGTGCAGTTATATGTGTATTTGGTGTTGAAATATAAAACGCTTCTGAAAATATTAAGCACATGAAACACGTTGAACAACAACAACAATAATAAGAAAGCATGGCTCCACGGCTTACGTTACTTTCAACTTGTTTGTTCATGTGTTATTACATGAATGGCAGCGGCGCTATTATTACGAATGGAAATAATGCTGAAGGCAATATTCAGGGAAACAAGCACCGACATGCACATTTCATTTCCATCACTGAACAGCCGCCAAAGCAGAATCCGACAAGACACGCCGAATCCAAAGTGGATGCACTGGGGGAGAGTCAATTTCACAGAGGACAGAGCTTGGAAAGTAAATCTCTGTATTCATCGTCGTCGCAAAATTACCCAGGTAAATAAGCAATTTTCTTCGTGTTGCTCAGAACACGTCAAAATCTAACTACAGAATATTCATTCTTGTAACATTTTAATAAGGTACCAGCAGGTTATAAACACCACGTACGAAAAAAAGTGTACACCTACAAAAGCAATACACTTAAAATACTTCAATTAAAATTTATATATCCATATATGATCTTTCAGGAATCGTCATATATAATAAGGCCAAACGTACACAAGGCTAATTTCACTTTAACAGTGTGTAACAAACAAACTTTTAAGGTTTGTTTTTAATTATTCAAGAATGACGTTAAAATCTTTCAAAATACGTTCCAAACATACAAATAATTAATTAAATCTGATAAATTCTTATAAGAAAGCAACGAAAAGTAAATCAAATGACTTCTTGGCGCATTAAACTGGACATTAATGCTCAAAAGGTGACAGAAAGGAGAAACAATTAATTACAAAATAGACAGCGGGCTTTATTTCCTTCAGGGCCTTATTACCCGCGGGTACCTTACTAAGCCAGTTTTAAAATACGGATAATACCATTAATTTGCCTACTACGTATTCAGATTTGAGGTTCTCACGGTGGCGATTATGAATATGGTTGTGTTCTTCGTTGTAAAGCCGTGTCGTCTGATAGAATCTTACAGACGTTTCAGAGACACTTGTTTCCTCCAAAATCAGAGCGATGAGCAGAAAGTAACTCTGAAACGTCGGTATACTTCTACCACATTAAGCGACGCAACGACCCCGAAGACATCTGGCGTCTATTACAGTTAGTTCTTGCGATCCTTATATAGTAAATATAAATCATTTGAATAAAAAATTTCTTGGATATTATCCATCGTCTAGTAAATAAAATATAACGTAAAGCGACGTTTCGGATAGGTCCGGAGATAGGGATTAGCTCTATCTAGTGGGCCCAACTGAGTAGGAACCTGAAGACGGAGATAGAGCCCCATATCCGAAACGTCGTTTTACGTTATATTTTATTTACTAGACGATGGATAATATCCAAGAAAATTTTTATTCAAATAACTCATCACCATAGTCAAGAACTTTTAGATTTGAAGTAAATATAAATGTTACTTCGAAGCACACTGTCAGTGTATTTGTTCCTTCCGCGCTCATCTAGAGTATCATCACTCTGGTCTGAGCTACAGCGAGGGATACGATTTTGGTGGACTGACGGGGCACAGCAGCGGCGGCGAAAACAGTCTGGAAAGTAGCATCGCAAGTAGTGGAATCTTCGGAGACTTCAAGCACAACCACTACATGCCGCATCATCACATGAACCGCGAGAAACATCACAATCACAAGTCTGTCGCCCTGAAAGGACTTCTCGTGCCTCTGGCTGGTGTGGCACTTCTTGGTAAGATAACCCGACAGCGCTTAGCAACAGAACTATCGGCATTTTTATGGTAATTTAAATACGCACTGTCTTTTTACGCAAAAATTTATATTCACTGTTGCTATAAATCTGTTGGATTATATCAATCTTGACACACGCGTTAAAGTTTTTTTTTAGTGTTCTGTCTGACGACAGGTCCATATATTATGAACAGGATCCTTTCATCCTCTTCAGGTTGTCAGGGCCCTGCTCATACATATATACGTTCTTTGCAGATGATCAGAAGTGGTTTGCCATTGCCTTCTTCTGTGTGTGTGAGTGGAGTAATTGTTGGGATACCACGGAGAAACCGGGGAAGCCCCCGGAGGAAAACTCCGTGATGCCTAGACCACGGCCTTGCACAACACAAGTTATAAATTCGGGCACCACGTTAAAGTTTATTGTAACAAATCTTGCCCTTCTTTTTTCCGGCTGGAATTCTACGTATAACTCGTGCCTTAAACCACTTTAAATTTTTATTTTCCTCCATAAAGCTGGAATAATAATGACAGCTGACATGAGTCAGACCGAACTTCATGTAAAGTCCAGGAGTGTTAAATGACCTGTAAAACAACTCGAAATGTTTCTGTATCCAACTGGTTTTCAAAAAGGCGAAAGTAACTTCAAATAACTTCCGGTTTAGTATCAGAAGGAAAGTAATGGTTTCCAATAAATAAATTTGTCATTATAAGCGAATATTTCAACCCACACACAGTCATAGCACTATTCTAAATCATACCTGCGTTCACAGAAACAAGCTCTGCAATTAACACTCCATCACGAAGCATCTGTTTTGCGCACACCCTGACAGAACGGCAAACTCTGTAACCGTCAGGAAATAAATGTGATAACACTACAAGTCTTTGAGCCATATCTCAGTTAATTAAATTCTATTCTATTCTATTTATTTGCATGCTGACTGAACAGCCCAAATGACTTAATAATAACAATAACAACAAGGGGGTTTCATTTCTGAGCCAGCACTTTGATGCTTTTAGAGTAAATGTAATTTTCTTTAAGGTGTAATCCGTCATGTACAAAGTAAAGGGGTCCTGACTGAAGACAACTATCTGCGTCAAGATATATTATATCTCATGTTTATAAATAACTTGTGAGATCGATGTTATGACATGGCGATGGAGTTCAGACTATGAGGAAGGCTGTGGAGAAAGTTAAAAACCACTGAAATCGATTCCGTAGGATGGATGGAGTGTAACACCTTCTTTGAGCATAAGGAAAACAGAGACAGAGCCGTGATTTCAAGTATCGCCGAAACATACATCGGTCTTTACAGAATAACTTGAAAGAAAGAACTCAAATGATAACCCGAAGAAGAACGAAACATGAACCCAAAGGAAGGGCTCTAAAAGTATGAAACGTCTGTGAGTCATAATACGCTACCAGGATGTGATTAGTCTGGTGTTTGATACGTATAAACAGATCTTATCGCCCGAGAAGGCTTTGTCGCGTTTAGCAGCCGTAGAAACTCATATTTTACACAGATGGAAAAACAGTGAAGATGTATTGCAGGCGGATGAAGGGAGTCTGTGAAGATGAAGAAGAGTTACAAGGCTGATTAATAAAGGCTCATTTTAGCTTACCACTTACAATAACAAATTAAGTGTAAAATGGTAGGCATTCGTACAAAATACTCCTGTATTAATCAAGATTTTATTTAAAAGGCACTAAACACTTCTGAAATAGAATTCTTCGGATTCCATTCAATCCAGGTTTGTTTTGTTCCCAGCTCTCATTTATATTGCTCTGAATATAAAGCCTAAAGTTTTTAGTTCACGTTTAGCGGACCATCAATCTAGTCTTTTGCAACGTTTCTTCAAAGGCTTTCGTCTTCAAAGATATTTCATTACAAAACAAATATCCAAAGATATTATACTTCGATCTCCTCATAACAATGATAATTATAGTCGGTATTCAAGTAATTGAAGTATAGTCCCTGAAACACAGGGATCAATATTGAAAACTATGGAAGAAAGCTAGAGCTTATTTTGATAATTTCTGCAAAAATATTTTCTAATTAAAGACGGCAGACGTAATGTAACAGAGGTAGTTAAATTGCAATGTTACATTCTTAGAATACTCCAAAATATGTAACCGACATTCACCGGTAGTTTAAATGCGCCTCCGACATCACTACGACATTCGTTGGCGACTCCATGTGACATTACAAATCTCTGAGTATTAGATAATTCACAATTAAATAAATAAAGGGAACTGTTTCCTTTACTTTTCTATTGTCTGCCGTATTTCGGGACTCGGAAAGGGATAGAAAAAACCACGAACTGACTAATTCAGCCAACACTTCTCACTAGAATTCCACACATTAACATTCCTAAAGCGAATTTAAAAAGTTAACTTCGATCTTCTGCACTATTTACATTAAAAGCGTTCCAAAGAACCAACAAATAGTTCAGAAACGATTCGATATGCGATAGGAGTGCATAAAGAATACGCTAATGCCTGCAAACTACAGTTGCGATCACACGCAACACTAGTGTGTCGGAGAAGTTGCCGCACCAACACAACACAGGATGTGTATCCAGAAACAAGACCTTTCTCGTTCGGCACTTCGGCATTTACAGCGATGCTTAAGTTATTCTGCACATACAACGCAATCTTTTTAAATGCACAAATAAAACAAACGTATAAATCACTTGCCAGCATACACTAATTCAAGAGACAGATCACATGACGAAGAATGTGGAAGTCTCAAACATAATGATGAAATGAAGGAAACTGGCAGTTAGCCTACGAAGAAGACAACAGGTAGACAGCGAAATGATTTCAAAAAAATCCGACATACAGGAAGACTTAGAGAGGCGACGGAAATACGAATACAACATTCCAACTTCGAAATGGTCTTCAATTATGTGCTCCTTGTTGAGGAAGAGGAGGAAATGCGTTAATTACGATTATTCCTGTCGTATAATTGTACCGACAATTCTACTAAATTCCATTTACTGATTATTAATTTGCGCATTTACACCACAGCTATACAACCAGTTTGCCTTTTAAAGCTAATCGGACCAGAAGGGATACTGTGAAAAGAATTGAGCACGTGTAAGCAATTTGTTTTCGACTCTAACGACATCGAAATTTCATTCATAAAGATTATAAATAGTGCAACGCAAGATTTGTCCACTACCGACCATTTTCCGATTATAAAAATCTCAATGTGGACGAAATTGTATCGTTATAAATGTTCGATGGGACATACGGAAGAGGAAAAGAGAATAAAACTAAATAGAATAATCGAAGTATGTCTCTTTATCTCGCTAGTATCACGAAGTTTAACACTACACGCTCGATTTCTCTTACAAAACTATCGGCTAATTGCCCCACACTTCACTCGAGACAAGTAAGTGAGAGTGGATTCGACCAAGAATCCTGCACAGCCAAAATAATGCAGTCTCCATAAAATGGTAAGTCTGTAGTGTAAGTTCATCAAGCAAGGCTCAACTTCAGTGTGAATATCACTAACCCGTGATGTTACGTTGTAATGTCATTGGCGTCTAAATTTAGGTGCTGCAGCTGCGTTGGTGTCAAACCCGATCCTCCTCCAGCTCGGGGTCATCACCGGCAAGAAGCGAAGACGCCGTGATACCGACGCTGACTTCCCACACGTCCCTAACCTAAGCGCCGCAGAAGCCGAAGCTGTGCAACAGAAACTGAAAGAAATCGCTTTGCTGGAGCGATTCATGACACAGGTACATATTCCAGAAAGAGCTCAGTTTGCCTTTTACGTGCCCGAAATTCTTCAACGCGCGTTTCTAAATGTTAAATTGTTATTTCCATAGTTCTAATGCTCCATCGATAAAATGGCTACACGCGAATCCAAGATTTCACCCGACATGGTCGAAATATTTTCCTTTGTGGCCAGTCTAGTTATAATTTAATCAGATTACTGTTGTCACCATATTGTTGCTACTAACTGAAGTGCAAACAGATTCACACCGTGAAAAAGAAAACTGACAACGACGCGTGACAACACACAGTAATTAAAATCAAATTACGCGATATAATTCAGGTTTCACTCAGCAATCGTGTCATTAACAGGGTACATTCCACCGAACATTGTATTCGAAACTTACACCGCTAATTCTTTTCCGCTAACAAGTCTCGTGTTTGGCAGCAAGCTCTCTTATAGGCGATCACGGAGATCGAAGAATTTCTCCAACAGAACAGCTGTATACCGCCTGCATTATAAAACAGACGCAATTCCAGTGTTAGAAGGAAGCCTGGTACGCCTCTGATACTTGTGAATGGAACTATCATTCATGAAAATAGCTTATGAGGTGGTCAAACTTCGGAACCACTCGCTTCGCATTAATACCCCCACAAACACTGGCATTTTTATTGGGCCCAGTTATAACCCCCCAAATTCTTCCTACATTGGGCACGTCAATTTCAACTGGTGTGTCAGGAACCTACAGAACATACCTCCCAGCAGTCTTCGGTACAGAGGCAAAAACTGTCAAAAATGTCTGGTTCGTGCTTTTATGGCCTATCGTAGTGGTATTCAACCTTTTTTGTTAGCGTACTCCCAGATATAATTTCTCTTCAACTTTGTACCCCCAAAGTTGTTGGTATATAATTCAAGTTATACATAGTATATAATCTACATCTAAAATAAATTAAATAAATTACATTACTGATTTTTCAGTGTTTATCATAAAATAATTTTTTTTTAATTTCACGTGCCCCCTAAGATGTCTTCGCGTACCCCAGGTTGAATACCACTGGCCTATTGTACCTGCTTAAAAGTGGCCGATTAATGGCTTTTAAGACGTTTTTTGAACTACGCTGTGTAGCATATTTTAAAAGACCATTCCGATATTTGCTTTGAATAATTGAGGAAAGTCACTAAAATCCTCAACCACGACAGATAACAGACAGGCGAGATTCAAATACTGATCCCTCTGAATACGAAGCAAGAGTGACAATTATTCAATCGCAACATTTAATCATAGATACGAGATTTAAATTATGTAACTGAATATCTCGACAACATGAGCAGGTCTGTTAATTTTGTGTCAGTGCTTGTTGCATATTTATGACAGGTCCCGAAAGAACAAGCCGTCAGTCAGGAGAAACAGCTGTTAGCTAACTACTTGTCGTGCTCTGGGTCAACGAACGCTAACACCACTTCAGGTTCCTGTGTGGAACGACTCACGTGCGAACTTCATCATCCTGACTCCGATGCGTCACAACTTGAGAAACACGTCATGAGCATGTAAGTATAACCTCCTGTCCGTTCAGAATGAACCAGAACGACCCACACCGGATGCACGTGCAGCCGTGAAATAACTTTCCGCAAAAGAAAGTAAATTCTTTAATGCCCGTGGATCTTCTGATGTCAACATGTCTTTTGGCACTGGGCAGAGTCGACTTATTACGTCGCAACCCACACAGACGATGTCCAATAATTTCGTCCACGTATCGAATTCTTGGAAGAAGAAAAAAAAGTTTGATAAAATATTGTATGAAGTTGGCAACACTGATAAAACCTCGATAGTTACTACAGCCAGTTTTATGGTCCTTCTTGCAAATTCGTCCAATAACAGACTCATTCCACTGCTGAGGCAATTCCTTATTCCAAATAAAATTAAGGAGTTTGCGGACCTCAGAACGAAGAGTTTCACCTCCTGCTTGAATCAGTTCTGCCAGAATTGGATCACTAACTGGTGATTTATACTATACTTTTGTCCCTATTTTTATCTAGAACAAAATACGCAATATTGTATATTCGATCGTTGAAAACGCTTTACCTGGTGTTTGTTAATAAACAGTGAAATAATATTGATAATGGAATAAAACCATTTGCGTTATCAAGATGAACAATCACTTTGTTTGCGAACTTCAACTGCTATAATGCCATCACATCATTGTGGACTTCTGTGGAGCTTTAATGAATGCTTCAGTTGCAAGCACCGTAATGCGTCCATCAATATTTTGTAATCTACATTAACATAGATTAAGATTGTTTCTGTCTCTTGCTTTGTTTCAGAATCACGTCAGAAATTCTTACAAACGAGTACGTTCCTGATTCTGTTAAAGAGAGGGTGAAGTCGGCAACAACAACTGGTTCACAATCTGGCAATTGTAGCGAATTTCCTTGCGACAATATAGAAAGAAATTAGCTGGGTTTCGAAAATGAATTCCACGCACTATATACCTATAGTCATGTGACAAATTGATTGCAGTTAGTTTAGTACAGACGTAATGAAAATGAAAAATGAATTCATTATTAATTAATTCTTTGGATTCGAAGCTCATTTAAACAATAATACATTCAGTCCCTACCTCAAAGAAAACACAATTCTACATCGCAAACATCAATGCTGTGTAAGGAAATACAGTAGATTCCGGTTAAGTGGGCCATCGGTTAATCGGGGCAGCCGTTTATTTGGGACAAATCTTAAAGAACATACCTTTATAACTCTTTACGTGGATCTTCGCATAATTGGGGCAAAGTGTTCTAGTCCCGATGTGTCCCAATGAACCGGAATCGACTGTAGCTGCTGTTTACTCCATGAATCATACGAAACCCATTAATACCCTCTGAGGGTAAAGTACAGAATTGCTGATTGTTGCACTAGGTGGTACATACAGCTACCACTGACTTCGAAAGGTAAAGTTTTTTAAGAAAACATACATAACACCAATAGGCCTATTATTATATCAAATACTTTAATTACTATATAACTGTTAAGTATAAACATCTCATATTTTCTATAACATTTTACAACACATTTGTGTCAAACACTAGTGTTATATTTCATTACAAAGTTTTAGTTTGTAACAATACGTAACTACAACGTAAAATATGTATACATAGATGCCAAATTATGCTAATACGATAAAAACTAAATTTGGCATTTTCAACGGTCATTCTTTTTTTCTTCTTTACATTACACTATGCATGCTAAGTGTTGCTAGGAAAAACGAGCGGCAACTTTATAACATTCTCACGGTGGCGAATATGACGCCTTGTGGCATGTTGCGCTGTGTAGTCTCCCACAGACTACCAACCAAAAAGCTAACTGAGTCTGCGCAAGCGCAAGACATCGTCCCTTGCTAGATAACTACATTCCTGCTTACGAAACGCATTGCTTTAAATGGTAAACAGAGCCTTATAACTAAAATGGGAATTTGCTTACGCTAACGGGGTTCGCACAGACTTATCGACGTTTAAGAGATGTATACACCTCCATCGCCAAGGCCCTGATGACAGAGGCAACAATAACCTCTGAAACGTCGGTCAATTTCTACGCGACTGCACGCCGCAACATCACAGATAATCAAATTATTCAATTTATAGCCTATTTATACATAATTAATTTGTACCAAAAGCATTCAAATACAAATATGGACGTAAAATGTCAACTGCTGAATGCAAAATAATTTCAAACCAACATTTCTAATGGTCTTACCTTACAGTAGTATGCAGCGAATTACATGTACGACGCTTTCTCATCTTCGATAATGCCCGCACCTATTCCACTTGTAGCTCCAGAAAACTGTCTCAGTTGTTTATATGTCAATCACATAATTAAAATGTTAATCCTTTCGCAAAATTATACAGAACATCCTTCCCAATTACATTTCACCACACCAAGCAGTTTTGATAACTGCATTGACACTGAACGTGTTTTGTAGTAGTTACAAAATATTCCACTATGTGCCGTGGCGTTCGCATAGCATTAGTGGTATGAAAAATTAGCATACCAAAATTGCTACGTTATATTTTATGTTTGAGTTGATACTCAAAACGTAACAAATAGTAATAATGGTTTTATGAATAAGAAAGCCACTTGTTTTTGCATTTACCTCGCAAAAATGATTGCTGCTAGCATTCTGGAGAAATCATACCTTGATTTCATTTTGCAATAGAATAAATCACATAAACAAATGTGAAAGCTATACATATGCAACCACTTGAACCTAACCATAAATCATGTAATTAATATGGTTAATAACTAATTCATAATTTCATACAAATCATCCCATTTTCATTTTCTATTCATCTCCCCCATTACATGTGCTGACATGTAATATACACTTGGCTGCAGAAACTTTTAAATCACTTCATTAACTTCATACATAACATTTGGAAAACAACAATTAAAATATTTCTGAGTAAGAAATTGATTATATTGTAAGCTTTCCTTTATCAGGGAGTAACGCTGAAATCAGCATAGTTTTGCCAGAAAGTTTTATGAATACCCTTTTTGCATTATACAGAAAATATGAAATTTTATTTAAAAATTGCAAATTGTCTCCAATTATCTTTACAGTTGTCTTTGCCTAAACAAGCAGTGTTTCCGTTTAAAATTACGTCCTGCATTAATAAACAATGTACACAATAAGTTTGAATAATCAAAATTATCTGCAATAACCTGATTATTCACTGTTACTATAACATACATTGTATACTATATATAAAACACACTTCTTTATACTCATGTGATAACTTACTTTCTCAACAGGAAAGAACTTTGTTTATTAGAAAGGACCATTTCCACAGCCCATTTCAGTCTTTCTATTTGTACAATTAATGAATCATTTTACTCTTCTGAGTTTAGGAGGTAACCTTACCAACTAAATTAACCAAGTACTATGTCAATGACAGAAAAGTTTTAATAGAACATGTGACAGAAACTAATATTACCTGACATATGTCATACACTCTTTTCATAGAACAGATAATCTGATAAATCTTTGACACTTAATGGCCGCTGATATTGTTTTCATCTCCTTTCCAATTTATTTGCACTGGTGTGTATATCAGTTATCACTTTTTTTCTGCCTTGAAATAATATTGGCATTCAGAAGTTGAACCAGTACACAAATTTACTCAGAAACTCCATGAAACACTTTGTATACTCCATAACTAATAAAACAGTTTTTGGACCACTGGCCAAGAAGGTACAAATGTACATTTAATGTTTATCATATAAGAACAGAAGATTAAAAACCATTACTACAGAGTTACTGACTGGATTTCTAAGGATTTAGAGGTATGCACTAAGAAAATATATAACTTACTCCCACTTACTGCCAAGCAGTTATGCGATTGGTCTTGTGGTAAGTGTAGCGATGTTTGTTAAGGCTGTTCTGTGTGCTGTAGCTTCGAGCACAAAGGTGACACCTAAACACACCAACAGGAATACTGTGCTTGTCACTGATATGTCTGCGCAAACTTCCTCGGGAACTCAGGACCTTCCCACACTGCAGACAGGACAACCCATGTTGAGGAGAATTCTCCAATTGGGGATACACCACACTTTCATGCATCACTGCAATCATGACAGAACATAAAGTATTAAGGGAGTCATTCCCCAAACAATGGGAGAAGAAATATTAAATTATTCCATCTTGTATAGAAAACACTTTGCTCTGTAATGCATTCTTGTGGCAGAACTGGTAGCTAAAAATTACGAATGTACGAGTAAATAAAAAATTGCATATTCACAATGTATGGGATTCAAATGTTCAACCTTTAAGATGTGGAAGAAGTAATGTCCTCGTTCACACAATTATTCATGCAGAGTCTGAAACAGATAAATAAATGCTGGAATCATAATGCAGCAAGGTTTGAAGGAAATCAGTAGGGAACACAATAGATGAATATAAAATAGATGCTAATTTTTCTTTAATTTTATTATTACACCAACTATCATAGAACAATACAATGTCTCTAAAGTGAAAGCGCTTAGCGCTGAAAAAGTATGATATGCCTATTATTATCATCATAGATTTTATATAAAAAACAAAAAACTTAAACTGAACAATGGCTATTTCCCTGTGTATTGTTATAAAAAGAAGCATAAGTACCAGTATTTGAATGAGGTTAGCTATGGTCATGTTGATATCTGAGGCTATATGAGGTATACAAAATTATATGATTATAATGTCCATTTGTATGTTTGTTATTAATTGGCAAGCAATGGTGAAGTGGTCACTCAAGGATTCTTGTACTGATATAAAGGCATCTTGTTTGTAATGATATTATTTCTTGTAATTTCTCCCCATTATTTTGCTGAACTGTTGTGCATAAAATGATTAGCAAATCTGAATCAATTTCTTTATATCCAACTCATGTAAGGAACAATACGATAAAACTACGTTAATATAAACCATAGTACGGGCTAATAAGTTCTGTTTCATCAGCCTGGTTTATGTACAACTTCAAAAAATGTATGCTACTGAATACATTATTAATAAATTTTAGCTTGATGGAAGGCTTTTGTTTGAACTAATAATCCTGCAGGTATCAGCACAACAGATGTGAACACCTTCATATTGTACACTCAAATACAATGATGTTGCTGCATTTCTGGCTAAGTAATTATCTGTAAGTACTAAAAAATGTTAAACTGTAACCCACGTTACACAACTATGCTGTTATTAAGACCCAGACAATTACAAGATAAACATGACTGGAAATTACAATTTACTTAAACTGAACATAAGAGGATAGACATCAACATTTCAATTAAAGATTATTACAATTAAAAGTTATATTGACAGTAATATATCGCAGCTAAAATAATATTGTTATAAGTAAAGGAAAGATCATATGTTCCATACAATTTTCAGAAATAGATAATTTCACTTTGGTCAAACAGACTTAGAGAACATATTTCAAAAGCACTGTTATGAAATTAACCCTTGGCATTTTCAAAATGTAAGTCTGAACTGATGGCAGTTGCCTCATGCACCTGCATATTCTTGTCTTTTTGGTATAAATGGGATCAGTATAAAGGTGTTAAAACTTCCTGCAGTTAATATTCAAGATGAAACATCAAAAGTAAATGTGTGCATGTGATAAAATGATTTGTTATTCACAATACAGTTATCAAGTCATCCATGTGTGTGTGTGTGTGTGTGTGTGTGTGTGTGTGTGTAATGTTATGTCTACACAATTCTATTCACTATTTTCCTGAGCTCAATAATATCCCTGCCAAGTATGACATAGCAGCTAATGCACAAATGTTGCATTACTTGCTTCTTATTCAAATTTTGTGTATTAATTTCAGTAGCAAGTATCTAATTCAGTATAACAAACAACTGATTCAACCATTATTACTTTCATAACATAACTCAAACTTATTCAGTATCTTGAGAACATGCAAAGTTTGTGATCTACATTATGTTATATAAACAAGATGGACAATTTCTTTCAAATACATTTAGAAACAAAAATTTCAGTCAGAGGTACAGAAAAATATCAACAACAAAAAAGAGGAGGAAGTAACATAACTTGTACCACGAACATTACATCACTAAAATTAATGAAGCAGCAATTCTCATTTCAATATTCCTTACTCCCACATCAACAAAAAATTTGATCCTCTCACAAATATTTAATCCCAGCAGTGAAAAGGATGGTCTTTAATTTTCTCTTAATCTTCAACAGCTTCCCTTAATATATGCAAGTTAAATATGGCTGGCAGTTTTGTGCAAATTTAGTATCCTGAGTCAACTTATGACAGCCATATTCTTAGGTCCAGTAATTAATAATCCAATTATATTCATTTCATGCAAAGATTTACTTCCATTACCTCAATTTCCATGAAACCAAAATAAACTTCATTTTTTTTGGACCAAACTTGAGAAAGAATTGTATAACTGGGTGAGAAGTTAATCTGACCTTCAATCACACAAACTTCTCTGTTGTTATATTAATTTTAACTTACAGACCATTACTGAGGTAAGCATTTGCAAAGACAGAATTATGTCTCACATTGTGCATAAGTACAATGGTATTTGCTGGTTTTCTTTATAAACATTATTGAGATCGATTTCTAATATTTTAGCACTAGTAATAGTTGCATATGTATAAAAATATATTACCTACCACACAAGTAAAAATAAAACATAAATCCAGGTATGCACAAAACTCTACACTAATAACAATGAAATTAAAATCAAACTTACATACATTACAATACATTTTAAACTCCATGCTCCTGTTACTGTTAATTATCTGGGTCTAATAAATCAATGCAGCCACATTCACAATATATAAGTCATTAACTTAACACAAAGTCTTCCATCCTGAAATACCACTTTATAAGGCATTACACCTGTTTACTATTTATCAAAGTCTTCATTCTTTGTACAACCTGGGGCATGAACCTACATCTTAAATGACCATATGCAAATGATACAAAGTCCTTGGGCAAACTACACCAGCCTTTTCAGTCACTCAGCTCCTTTCACAGTCGCTGCACTGAACAACGACAAACATCTACAATTACAAATGTCAGCAAAAGCTGCCTGCTTTGATCTTATAACGCAGATGTGCAGCATTCCATTGATCATGGTACCAAGGACTACATGTCTAACACACAAACATACACTAGTTCCTTGTAACCAGCACACTATTATTAAAGTTAAATGACTCCCTTTAATCCAAAATGGAAAATTGTTGTTTATATGGTTACTGTGACAGCTTACATGATGGAAACAAGCTATGACCCATCATTTGCTTGAAGGAAAAGAGAACTCAGAGTAAGAGACTACCATAGTGCAGACTAATTCCCTGATCACCAGGATTCAATGTGGATATGACTGTATTGTATCTTCCCAAACAAATGTTTACTCAAAACTAAAACTAAACCTAAAAGATTTAGGGTTCTGAAGAACTACCAAAAGGTAAACAAAGTTTTCTCCATACATAACAATCAACAAGTACCTATGAATTACACATATAAGATTTCCATATCTCTTCTTCTATACTCCATACATTTAAGAGAAAATCACATAAATTTAAGCGATCTAAGGGGTATGACTTATCATATCTTGCATTACTTGTCACAGGAAAATACCAAATTAACATTCCATTCTGTTAACAGTTGGATCCTGCAAAATTAATGGTCACCTATTCTAGTGTAGGACTTTGTACCATCAGCATCCTGTAAAAGTACAATACATCTATTTACAGTTAATAGCTTTTTAAAATAAAACTCCTGACCTACTGTAAGTTTCATACAATACCAATGATATATAATCGCACGACAATGATATGTCCTCAGAATACAATGATATCCATTGTTACATGACAATTACCATCTTCCAATACAGAAAGTATAGTATCATATCAGATTTATTTTAACAGCATCCTTTAAAACAAACTGTCATTACATTACATAAATGAAGGTCAACCATACTACATAAACAGACACCTCTCGTTCATATGAGACCAACATTATAGCAAAACAATCTATGTTCCACAAAGTTACACTACAAATTACTTAACAAAAAAATATATAATTCAATAAAATAATTTCTGAGAAAAAATAATGAATTAAGTATGCAGTACTACTAGTACCACATAACTGGTTAAGAAAAGGAAACTTTCAGATGTATCAGTTCAAATGACTAACAAAGTATGTGACATTCCTAAGCATTTTAGGCATGTTCAAAATTCTCCTTACCTACAACATTTTTGATACAAAATAAATGCAATTTCTTTGGTACACAATTATCACAAATCAAAATTTACTCTAACAGGAAAACAATAATATAACCAAATAAAGTCTTTTTTAAAATAATTGAATTTCACAGCACTTTTTTTCCTCCATTAATTTTGTAAACAAAGCATGGAGTTGTACACATTTCACACCCAAAACACCAAATAGAAGCTTACCTGTACACTTGTTCACTCTAGTTGTGCCCTTCACAACTGCTGCATGTTCATAAATAAATGCCCATAGCCAATAATGTTCATATAGATGAACAATCCTAATAGCATAACACTGACTTTAGTTTTGTTGCAACATTCAACACAAACATACTGAATCTAAGCTACACAGACAAACATTTTTGATGTGGTACGCACAGCATTGAAACACGCTACTAGCACTCTCCCCTTTCTTTCTGCTTCCCCCTGTGTGATGTCACCCACTGGCACAGCTAGTTTGAACATGGTGTAAAAACATGTAAGTTCAAGAGTGGAACTAGATATGTAGAAAGGTTTTATATTCAGAGTTCATTTTGACATGATATTTCTTTCCAAATAACACACAAATAAATAACCTGAATATTAGTTATAAAGGCTGTTACTGATGAGAACACTGAGAAGAATAAACTGCTTTCTCACAAAGAATTATGCTGTGCTGTATTGCAATGTCATGAGCACACACTATGTGCAATGCAAGCAGATATAAAACATACCTGAGTCTCTTGCCTACTAACATAGATCAGTCTGAAAATCATTCAACTAGATTCACCTGTGGAGTAAACGGTTTTTCACCAGAACATTATACTATAAAATAATGTGAATTGACTTTCTGTGTACGTTCGGCAAAGAAGAGAAATCTCGAGAAATTCTGTTAGTACATAATGTCAAATGTAGTACGAAGGTTGCTTCTTCAACGTAAAACATTTCCACCTTATGTCTATCAACCAAGCCTCTCCATCTAACTGTCTCCCCATAACTACGCCACCTAAATTCTTTCCCATACTCTTCCTTCCTTCCATTTGACATCTAATCTGTTCTCATCTTAATCTAGAATCTAGGTCTCATTCTTCGGCATCTAACCAACTACATCCGTTGGCTAGCAATTCCTGATTCATATCTATGGGCTCCATATTAAGTTTTGTTTACAGACAAATTTCATGATCCAACTATAGGCACCATAATTGCAATATATTACATTAGCAGCATATTCTTTATAAGATACTGTTTAATATTCAGCTTGGAAGCTGTATTGTGAGTTAAACATTCTAACTCACTTGAACAGATTACTTTCACCAGTCAGCAAACTGTAATACCCAAAGAGCATGCCATATGTTATAATTTGAGCAGCATTTTTTTCTTCAGTCACCCTAAGTCAGCAAGCATAGCTTCAAATTTTCATACTTTAGATTCAACCATCCAGATTCACCAATTACTGTTCCTTTGAAGTTTAGTAAGACTGTAGAATGAAGATACAATAGTATACAGGTACAAAATCACATATTTATATCAGTTTGCCAAAAGAAATTCATTGTTTAATAAACAAGCTTAACCCTGCATAACACAGAGCTGTTCAGCAAGCACATATAGTATACTAAAAAATTTCACATGAAACTTTTATATTTTTCTTGCTTTAGAAGGTTTCAGGCCTTCATGGTGGTTCAGTGTAAACACAGATCCCATTCCTGGTCCATGTTTTGAGAAAAGAAATAATATCTAAAACATTCAAAATAGATACAGCGTCTTCATCCAGAGCCAGGAACCACATTAGCATTTCTCATGCCTGTACATAAGAAATGAACTAAAATGGAAATAACTGCTGATACAGTAATATAGTCTTTTTATATAAAAAAATCTGCTAGATCAACAAACACATTTCATAAAAACTGACATAAAACTTTTAAGAACAGTATGAGGGAACATGAAAAATCTGGTATGTAATTTTTGAAGTGTAACATATTATGAGAGTCTTACTGTATTAACATAACGTTAGATGTAAGTGGCAAAAAAAAAAATGTCATAAATCACATAGTCATAATAATTTTTGAGGAATAACGTTTCCAATTATGCCAAACAAAGAGTGAAGACTTAAATTTTATTTTGTAGTAAATGGAGAGAAAGAACCTAAAACTGCACAGCTCAGGAGTTGACAACTTGCAGCTCACAAGCCACACACAACTTTTAAGTACATATGAGCAACACTTTAACAGTGGCCAAATTAACTAATTATATTACAAACTTGTTTCAGCTGTTCTTATTTTCAAAAACTGCAAATAATTATCATCTTTTATATAACTGTAAGGTAATAAATGAAATGTCAGGGTGTCTTTATAGCAAAGTACCAGCACAAACAAGAGCATCATAAAATAATAATGTGATTATCTAAAGAGTTTTCTCTGAAGAATGCTACATAAAATGGTTCCTCTCTCTCTTGAAAGGCTGCCATTACTGGGCCTAGCCATTATAACATATATAAATCCTTTAACATTAATATTTCACATTTTAATTCTATGAAATTTCATCCAGGAAATATAATCTCATTATGAAAAGGAAATCCTTTATATTTTATCAGATATACCAATGGATTTTAAAACTATTCTTTAATAATCCTGTTCACATGTCATACTGGCATGTAACTATTTCCAATTCAAGATTTGGTATCAAAAAAGTACTTTGATTTAAATTTCTATTGGCAAACAGAAAAATATCTGAACACAGTTTGTCCCCAAAACCATCTGCATTCATTCTCCTCCTCCAGGCTCCTTTTTAGTTTAAAATACTTTAAAAATCATCTGGTATTACTAAACAAATGCTTACAAATCCTCACATTTTTGTACCAAACTTGTTCAAAATTACGTATTTGAAAACTGTAATGAACATCATAAAGGCTAAGAGTCGATTCAAATCACAACACCACATCCATCACACCTGCATATACTCGAAGTATTTACAATCTTTCATAGCAAGTACCATCACAGTACAGTACTTATTTGTGAGAATTTTTTTTTCAAAGTTTAATACATACAGCTCTAAAAACGTTAAATTTAAAACATTAAATAGCACACATATTCAAATATACATATTTCTTGGCACATTATAAGACTGGGTTAACAGAACCCAGAAATGTTTGTGTCTGTGGTTTATGTTGAATGTTGCTGTCTAAAAATGTGGGACATTCAAGTTGAACTGGAACCCTAAGATTGTTTTGTACTTTTGTTTGGCAAGGCTGACAAATTAAACTATATTTCTATAATAATTTTGGAGTCTTAAGGGCAATTTTTAACAATATAAAACAGAGACAACAATCATGAGGTGCCTTCCTCTAGAAGCTTGTGAATCTGAAAACATCAACATGTAAGAAGATTTCATCAGAAATTCAAGAAAATACCTTCCTTAAAGGTAACAATCGCTTAGAGCCCAAAAATGTTGTATATTTCAACATTCAAGTTACTATCTATACCTTAATGATGTACCACTTACTGAGCCAAACACAAGAACATCTGAACATTCGGAATGGACAATCTTTTCACTTTTCAAAGTTAAACTACTAATCTATGCTAGCTCTCTAATTGTCTACACACTCAACAAAGTAGTTTTACTCATTATGCTCAGTACAAGGTGACAATTTTTCAACTTCACAAACATTACAAATTTTACTCATACAATTCCAATCTTATTAATCTGGATTTAACAAATTTGTGGGAAGAACAATGTAAGAGATGTAATCATACCACAGATTATCTCAATATTTCTTACAGTTTTGAGACATACATATGAGAATAGATTATGAATACATAAGAAATTATTTTCTTTTACTTATACCTATTTGACATACAGTAATATAAATGCTATTGCACCTTAAAAAGTCTTGGTATACAGGAGAAATCACTGAACAATCCAGTGTGTACTATCCATCTGATGTGACTGAAGTTCTTTTAATTTTCTTCTCAGTTACACTTATCATAAATGCCAAGATATTTCAGGTGCAAAATATAATGCATATAATATTATTTAAATATTTAAACAACATTTAAAATAATACAACTTTGTACTTTGTGTGTAATGTTATCTGAGGTGTCTGAAACCTGAATACATGTGCTGAACATTAACCTGAATCTGAAAACATTTGCATGACTATAACATCATGGACACAAAGACAAAGCTTAACTTGTTAACATGTTGATGGCTACTGACTTTACTGCTGCATCAAAGTAATTCAACGTTAGTAAGCACGACACAATGTGAATGTTGACTCACATTAAGTCATTCTTTATCTTCTTCACATTTCCAAACTTGACAGTTTGAAGCCTATATCAGAATAAAAATACACTAGCTGAGTTAGCCAAGATAAAGACAAAATTTCTATTTCTCTCTCTTCGAGAAGCACACAACATCTGGTGCGTTCCATTCATATAATACACTATCTGAGATTTCAACTACTGTTTGGCAAGAAAGAGTAAAGAATACTTTGAATCCTGAAGGGGGGGGGGGGGGGGGGGGAAGATAGAAAATTAAAAATAAAAGACAAAGGTTCTATTTCTCAACAATGAACTCTTATCAATGTAAAAAGTAAAACATTTTAGACTGTTTAAAATTTGAAAACACTTTTCCTTCCTTTCTTCCAACAGCTGTCTGATCAACAATAGAAAATGATCTTTCAACACACAATCCCTACGATTTTATCATAATTCCTGTTGCAAAGAACTTGAAACAATTTCAACAAACATATATGTTTAAGGTCTGTATTAATTCATTTCCATGGATGTCAAGCACTAACTGGATCCATATGCATATTAAGACTTGATGCTCCACTCTAACTCTTCCTTTAAAGAAACAAAATAGGAAAGATATGAACACTTGATGCAGCCTCAGTCTAAACCCTGTCATATATATCATTGCAGCACTTCTCTTCTGCACCAGCTGCAGAGAAAATTAATACTCAAACCTGATGAAGTAATAAGTCATCATTTAAGTTGATTAATGAAGGCCTTAATCCTTCTTAATTGTGTTTATTATTCCCTGCAGTCAACTTAAATGTAAATATAGTAAGATACTTACAGTCTTACATTCTACCTTATCACACACTATGTTTCTTTACTTCACACCATTGTTGAATATTTTCTAATCATTTTGCATTATTTTTGTTACACAGTTCATGCCTGCCTATGAATTTTTACCATGACTTCACAAAACAACCTTTTTGCCACTTATATTCAATCCAGTGACTTTAATTCCAGCATAAATGGTTATTTAACTTTGTGGCTGCATCAATAAACAATGGAAGTCTTATTAAATAAACCATTATTTTCTACTCTTATGTGATCACTGCTTTGTGTACTGATACTAAGTAATTATAAAAGCAATGTCCTTTATTACTACTACAGCTGATGGTAACTGTACAGACACTTTTTATATAGGCCCCACAGAAATAAACATAAAGCCACAAGTTATCAGATGAGGAACACTTCATAATGATGAGCCAAGTGTTCATTCGTCTGCATATTTTGCCTCCCAAACTACATAATAAATAGGGATAAAATATGATACTAAAAGCTTTGACTAAAAGTTGATAGGCGAATTTCATTTTTATCCATGATTATCCTTCTGAATTTGAATACAAAAAGAAAAAGAAAAAACACACTTGAAGTATGTCTTTTCATTCTTGTAATATTTCAGTAACACCACTGGAAACATGTTATAAGCTGTGCTTCCAGCAGAGGTTTGAGGAACAAAGACAGCAGCAGATAAGAAGATGCCACACCTAAGGGGTGAGAAAAGTTAGATAATTTTTGTATCTTGGTCATTATTCGGCAGTCTTACAATCTTCAGACTTCGTTACTGACTACTAATACCAATTTGCAAAATCATAATTTCTTCTAAAACGTATATTTGGAATATAATGCTTAGCTCAGGTATTAAAAATAATTTGTAACTGAAAAAGAATTATCTTTCACAGATAAACACGGGACTCAATCAAAAACAAAATTACACAGTATGATACAATATTTGAGGTTTGTCAGCAACAAAAATTTTGATTCTGGTCCTCTGGTGAAGGCAGAAAAAAAAATTCCTCCAAAGCATTATAAACCACATACAGGACTACACACCTATAGTCTGAGCTACTGAAAGAATGTCATTAAATAAACTATAACTAACCAAATACATAGCATTATAACCCAAAAATCCATAATCCAAATGCACAAAATGGTGATGTACATGGAGGATTATGAACTGGAATGGAAGCACAAATGGTGAGACACCAACAGTTCTCCAAGTTAATTACAGAATAAATGATGTGACTGAGTAAAATAGTGTTAGACTGCTAACTTAGAATTCCATACAAAGTTTGTTACTGACAGTGAAGACAGAAACAAACTGAATACAGACTCAAACTGTCCCCACTGTGATCCCACCAACTGTTTTTCTCACAGAAACATAGCCACAATTAAGTCACAGTTTCACCCAGTATAAACAATGAAACATCAGCCTTGTTTATTTGATCTGTCTTTTCATTAGATGCCAGCAATATCTCATGTCTGCATGCTCACTTCAACTTGTAATCTAAATAATTTCTTTTAACTTTTATTTTGTTTCATTCTCAATAAATTATATACACTGGCAAGGGACTTCTGATACTAAAACTAAAAATGTTGTATTCCTTGTTGCCTGTTATAAGAATTTACTTCTGTGCATAATTTTTTAATTTGGGGGGTGGCAGTGTGCCTAGCAAATCTCTGAGCTAATCAACTAATTAACTGTAATTTAAGTCATTCACTTGATGGGAGACATTATACCTGATGTATGTCATGCAATTCGCAATCTTTGTTAATATTTACTTGCACAGTCAGAAGCATAAGGAATACAAGAAAACTTCTGCCGAACCTACACAATATTTTACAACACAATAGCAGTGGTCACAGATTTATAGCTGCAATATAATTTCTTGGTACTTTAGATAGATGATAGTTATCTATGTGACTGAGCATCCTGAACAATGCTGGTATGTAGTTCACTGGTTCTGTGGAGGTTGCTGTCCTAGGACATTTTGTATGGCTGAGTTCTTGAGCAGCCTCTTGAGCATTACGCTAGATCCTCGATGCTGAAGACTTTTGTGCGTGGTCAAACTATTCTTGGTCCGATAACGGCGACTGCAGAACTCGCACACATATAGTGTGTCCGAGCGTTCATGTTTGTCCTGGAAGTGACGTTTAAGGGAGTAATAACATGAGAAGCTGCGGCGACAGTATGGGCATTCCTGAGTGTCATTTAAATTATTAGTTGGAGCAGGCATTCGATAATTCACACCAGCACCTGCAAGAAGCAGGAGAAACCATTTTAGCTGCAACATGACATGAAATAACTCGAACACTTTGATTGTATTTTAATCTTGAATACACTATAAAATACTAAAGCATGTCTATCATAAAGAAACAATTTAATCAATTTCACAATACCAAGTGCTCAGTATCATACATAATCCAGCAACTATATCCCCACTTCACTTTATAAAATACTGGCAGAAACAGTCACTTAACCCCAGACATAAACAAGCTTTAAGAGGAACAGATGTTAAAACTGAGGAGTTACAAAAATTATGTTAATTAAAGTCTGTCTTAATATTAGTAAGAGCATCTAAGAAGGATGTAAAATAAAACTTCTTGTAATTAAAATCCCAAAAAAACTGTTACAATCTTAAAACAGGAAGAAAAGTTAACATCATTTACATAAATAATAAACAGGTGGATAAGTTCCTAACATTCCCAGGGAATGGTCTAGTATGGCATTTCCCAGCCTCTTTCAATGTTAGGAAAATTCTGAATCTGTTTTTAAGATGAGGGTATTCATATGGTGGGTTCCATTACTCCTGGTGGTAGGGTGATTATGACACTGATGTTCGACAAAGGGAACTTACAGTTTAACAATGGTTTTGTACCATGATTGGGGCCCAGTATACATCACTTTACAATTAGCAGAGGTGATGGCTTAAGACCATGAGGCAGAGAAATCAGCATAGAGATATGACTGGTGATGGAAGCCAGGAACCTCTGAATTAGAGTCCAGTGTCTTATCTCAAGATCACCAGGTCCTTGTACAAAAATATCACAATGGATATTAAACTATTCTTTTATCAAGTAGATCTTAGAAGAAACACAGCAAAAAATACAACATGAATCTTTTCACTGCCCAAATCTGGAGAAATTGCTGTGTTGCTAATAAGTACAGTTTATTCTTCTGTCCACCTTAGGGTCCTGGAAGTGATGTACCTGTCTTAATATTATTTTTAGATGATTATATACCTAAAATATTTAAGATTCCAACTGTTTTAATCATGACAGACTCAAACATAAGTTTCACAGAAAGCACACATCATATTAAAAGCTGCTAGTATAATTACAAGAACCTGCACCTAATAGAATTTTTAAGCGCCATCTTGTTATTCTCTCATGCTAATTAATATTCATATAGCTATAGATGCAACAACAGAATGTAACCAAACATAAAAACAATTTATAGTCACAGTACCTATCTAAGGTCACTGCTTTAAATTTAAAACACACACTCTACTTAAAAAGGGTAAAATAATGAACTTTTAATGACATTAAATCTGGGACAAATTATGAACACAATTTCTAAGCTTCATTAATATATTGGTTTTCAGAACCAAAACTATTTACTCTACACAGAGACTAATTTCTTGAACAATGTTCTATTCTGAGCAATGCAGAACTTCAATCAAATAACAATTGCATCAAAAACAACATATATCAATTAAGTATAGTTTCTTCCCTCATATGTAAATTTATAAAAATAGTAGAAGATGGAGCATTTATCAATAAATAAAATCCAACATTCACCTGAGTAAACACCAAAAGCAACAACTACAAGGCATGCAAAAATTAAATTATGCAAAGTAAGGTGAACACAACATAGCACCACATACAAAACAATAAAATAAAAGTACACATGAAGGAATGGAAAGAGTGGCAGAAAGAACACTGGGTACTGGCCCTTAAGAAGTCCTTTGGGTCTTGCACACCATCAAAATGAGAAATGGATGACTTGCTCAATGACAAGTAAGATCCTAAACCATGTCTCACAGTGTCAGGAAATATATACATTTATTTGTATCTTGTCAACTGTACATATTGCCTTCATATTGGTTTTGAAGCTGTTCTGTGTTTCCTTCAACAAATATAAACACCAAGAATGCCACTCCGTTTCTAATAACATATACACTCTGGAAATTTCTTTAACAATTTTACTGAACATCATGGCTGAGTGGTTATCACTCAAACTTCATATTCTGGAGGTCCCAGCTTAAAATCTTTGCCCAGAGACCAGCTAACCTAACAGAGGTTTATTATGGTTTTCATCAGTACCTTTGAGAAAATTCCAAGATAATACCTTAAATTAGGACATGACTGCTTCTTTCCATATCCTTTCCAATTCATTATTTATTAACCACCCTACAATTCAATGATATTTTGTGTAAGCTACTGATAGCATCATTAAATAAACCAACCATAAAAAATACCTTCGCCACTTCATTATCAATATTTTTCATATCACATATAATATAGTAATGAATATGTACAAAATATAAAATAAATTAAAACTGTGATCAACTAAAAGTGAACATGTAACCTGAAGTGCTTTGTATGATGATAATTTGCACTTCAACATCTTCATAGATCTTCACTTATTTCTGACACAGACATTTCAAACAAGCTCATACAGTACACAGAATTTTAAAAGTGAGTAGTGGACAATACAGTTTAATATGGCATTTCAAATAAGTGGGGAAGCTTGAACATTATCTTGTGCTTCCAAAACTTGATTTAAACAAGAACAGAAAAAAAGAAGAACCAATGTCAGATCTTCCTCAAGTCACTAATCCCAACGGACTTCTTATTTGCCTCTAATGTAACTATAGCCGAAGAGTTTATAACGTGAAAATGTTAAGGTAAATACCTTGGAAATAAGTTTACTTTAAGAATTTTTTAAAAGAATTTAATGTCAACTTCTCCGGGCCGTGTTTTGTGGTAGGTGTAGATGTGCGTCATGAGACTGTTGCGCGAGCAATAGACGCGTTCGCAGATGACACAGCGGTACTCTTCCTGGCGCTCCGCATGCTTGTCTGCAATGTGTCGCTTCAGGCTTGCTTTCGAGCACAGCACTTTGCCACACAGCTGGCAAGTAAACACTTTCTTCGGTGAGCCTGCAAAAACATAACACGTAAAAGAAACACTGGACTAAACCAATGCGGAAATAAAAAAGTAAAAAATTAAATAACTAAATTTTCAAAACAGAAACAATGATAAAGGAATTATTTGCCTTCAATTACACTATCCATCACTGTACCGGTCTATAAAGACTGTTAATGTACGTTCTGTTCCATTACAGATGATAAGTACATTCTTGTTAACACATGCTCCTGGATAGTGTTATATGACTAGGTGATGGCAAATCAAAATAATAAACAGAATAATGGTACATACTCTGAAATTTTTAAAGAAAATAATATATTAACATAGGTGAAAGTGCAAAATACAAATTTAAATTAAATAAATAAAAAACGGCAAAAACAAGATACATTACTACCAGCTGTTCAGTATTCTTTTTTTTTAACTGAAGTGTGATACTTAACTATAATAATGATTGTTTCAATCTAAACTCATAAAGAAATAGGACTAGTCAACTAATTCTTACTTTTAATGGGTTCATAGTTTTAAAATTCCTTTTTGAAGGTGGGAGAGGGAGAAAAAAGGTATTGCAACATACTCTCTCCTACAGCATGTTCTCAAAAAGATCTATATAGAGATTTCTCAACCATTTCTAGACCCAGGATCACATTCATCACCTTTGCTTATTGACTCGCACGTCAAAAAGTTATAAATGAGACAATTTATTGAACCTTCTCAGAAACTTATTAAAATACTACTAACTGCATGGTTCATATGTTATTCAATTTTCTTTAACAGAATCAGTTGTAGTGATACATTCCGATTCTGACGCTCCTTTTACACAAGTAATCTTTCAATATCAGGTTTAAGTTCTGTTGCTGCAGTTCCCATGCATCCATCCAAGCATTCACCAGTTGCAAGCACCAAAGCTATTGATTTTATATTCTTCATTAAGCTAAACAGTTACTCACAGGTGCTATCATTTACTGACAACATTAGTAAGCATTGCAAATATACAGTAAAAGAAAAACAATGTAAAATTATCAAAATTTAACACACATTGTGGCATGCTATCTATGGAAAAGTAATAAAATATACACTTTAAAACATTTTAAACTGAACTAGGGAACTGCAAGATATATATATATATTTCCGGTTTTAACAATGTTTATACATTTTTCCGGTACCCAAGGTTACTTTTTGTTACCTTGGCTTTGATCTATAGACAGTCGGTAGGACTCCTTGGACGAGGGATCAGTTCGTCGCAAGGCCTCTACCTAAACTGCAAGATTTGTGTAATAATATAATAATTATCCATTTCACAGACTTGTCAAACAATATATATATATTACAGGCTACTTTAATTTTTTGTTTGATTTCTTCTCCTTTTTTTAATGTCTCAAACCTTTTACGATAAGAGAGCAGTTCCATACACTTTACTGACTAATTAACTAAACCAACTCCATAGAGCAGAGTCCTTCTTCAGAAGCTGATGGTGTGCTCAGCTACTAAGGAAATTCCTCGTCTTTTATGGAATCCAGAAGTTCATTCCCATATTCACAGGTGCCACAAGCCTATATCATCCAGATGAATGCAATCCACTCCCATCTCACTTCATTAAAATTCATTTTAATACACAACTTAAAAATACTATTTCACAAAAATCCAACTGACTGCTGTGAAAGAGAATTACTTTCACATAAATTAACTTTAATAATCAAATGGAGTGAAGGACTATCCATATAACATGGATCAATTTGATGTGGTAATGGAAGAACCAGTGATGATACGAGTATCTTTAATGTAGTAAATTACTTAATACTTTGATGTTATACTCAATTTAAGGAATAGTGGCACATCACTCCCAGAAAGGATCATGGCATTGCAACTTTAATTTCTGATCTTTTAATCTTG
Organism: Zootermopsis nevadensis; assembly: GCF_977971745.1. Lineage (NCBI taxonomy): Eukaryota > Metazoa > Arthropoda > Insecta > Blattodea > Termopsidae > Zootermopsis > Zootermopsis nevadensis. The sequence goes on along the minus strand of NW_028259141.1, from coordinate 8,685,187 downwards.
AATATGAGACACTGAAATTCTACCTACCCTTGGACAGTCCATGAAATTGCTCAGTTAAGTTACCCTTGTCACTTACACAGAAATAAACTACACATTTTAAGCATAAAATAACTGTTAATAGAACAAACTATTAATTTCACTGAAAGCTAGAGATTTACCATAAGTCTGACGATACTAGCTGAAATTGTTAAAATAGCAGCACACGGCATTTGTGGCATATTTATACAAGATCTTACAGTAAAGGAAAGCTTGAGTGAAATAAAAACAATTAAAAGGTAAGGCAGGTTTAACCTGTAAGGGATAATTTTATACACACACAAAAACAGGCAATCTATCAACAATAATTGCTATAAAAAGTAAAGCTAAAAGCATCTAAAATTATACTCATATGCCACTGAAAAGCATGCAAATAAGCAAGACACAATCACAAATTACTTACTACACACATTAAATGCACATAATGGATCAAAACTCTCAATAAAGTTTTCAAAAATAGAAAGATATTTTCATAAATGTATTACACTTTCAATAATACCCCATCTTCTATTATTCTACATATGCAAAATGTGAAATACAATGGAACAGATTGCAAAAAAAAAAAAATATATATATATATATATATATATATATATATATATATATATGTATTACTAAGTGAAACTGAAAATGAATAATAACATAATATGATTATTAAATACACAGTATTTTCGGAGATATATGATGTTACTTTTCACTGACTCAACTATACACTATAGTCAGATATTTTGGATGCAATGGAAGTTAATATTTCAAGTTGGGATACCAAAGAAAAGTTATGAAAATAAAAATATTAATATTAATCAACTGAAGCCAAAGTTTCTACGATAATATTAAAAAAATCAGTTCCTACCTCAAAGAAAACAATACCCATCTCCCATTAAAAATATCAATAACTGATTAGTGCCAAGGAAATAATGGCTGTTCACTCTAAGAAATATACAAAACCCATAAATACATTATGTTGAAGCAGGTGGTACATATAGTCACCAAAGAATCCACCCAATTGTGAGGACTCTGTACAAGTTTTGTAACAAAGAGTACTTTACAGTGAAAAGTTGTTAGTTGCTGCTTAACCCCAAAGTTCAAGATCATATCATCCTTTGTTGGCTTACCATGACTGCTTATTCAATATGCTTCCAGCCTCTTCCACAATGAAGGTCATGCCATAATTATTTTAATGTCATTCTAATTGACCAGCTTCTGCTATTTTTAAAACATTTTGTGGTACAAATTCAATAATCCTGAAGACTGTAATTCTGGTTCAAATTTGACCTAATACGTATATTTATTCTAGTACAGTACACCACACACTTATCAATTAATTACTATACAGAATCTGACAGCAAAACTGTATTTTGTTTACTATGTAAGATTTACACTGTATAACAGGTTCTGGAAAATCAAGATGACGCACAAACTATACAAAATGGTACAAAATTTTAAGCATTATTATTTAACATGGCCTCATTAGCTTCAACCTTCTCATGCATTTCTTATAGTAAGAACCAAAGAGTCATTGCTTCTTTTCAAAAACTACAGTAATGTCAGTCTTCTGGTATAAACCAAGAAGATTACACATTCAACAAGAGAACAGAAAGTTTAATGTAGAATTTGTTAACACCTTCATGCCATATTCATATATCTGTCTACAGAACCAATATATCATTCTTAATAAACTGGCATTCTGCATTCAAATATTGTCCTATTACAGCAAAATTCCTCGCTGAACAAATTCTGACCTACAGAAAAATAATAATAATTGTGCATGTCACCAAAATATATTTACCAAAACTTAATTCCCAAACAAGAACCATATTGGTACTTTAGAATTTGTAAATTTTGTACACAGACAATTACAAAAGTCTGATCTACAGCTTTCACAGTGATGACCTGATGCAGCTGATTGCCCAAGACTTCTTTGAACAAGGAAACTTCTTGGCCCGTATAATTACGTTACATTTAAATTTTACTCTATTTGTAACCTGTCACAATGCCAAGTTTCACAGACAACAAATGTATGGGTTATCTCTTCACCAGCATCACTTTCACTTAAAATTTATAGTAGTTTTTACTTAATTTCTCCCAATATAATAATCATCTTAATTTTTAATAAATAATATTTATCAAATTTTGTCCCCCACAATAATATATATTTCTGCATAACAAAGGTTCTTCCAGTAAAAAGATCATTTATATGCATATCCACTACTACTAATCCTTTACTGAACAGTATACCTTGTTATATTTATAATTCTAATTTCTAACCTTTATGTTGGTCTTCTGAGTAGACACCAAGGTTTCAGAGTAACATACTGCCTACATCTCCAGGGCAGAAGATAGTGGGAGTATGTTCGTCCACAACACTGGTATCTACCACAGTATAACCCAGATGACTAATGACATATTCACTGCTCTGAGAGCCTCAAATGTTCAGAACTTGACTTACAGTTTATGCTACTAATTTTATTTTTATTTCAATTCATTTCCATGTTAATTTTAATGTAGTTTAGTGACAAATGGCTTAAAAAAATTAGGAAGTTAAATGCTGAAGACCTGAGGTAATAGAGTAACTGAAAGAATGGGATGCCCAGGACTTCTAGTGACCACAAAATAAAAAAAGTGTCTTGTATTTTAGTTGGTGTAGAAAATCTAAGTCTCAATGCAAGATGCCTGTGTGCTGGACTGTTATACTGTGTAGTCTGGTAGACTCAGTAAACTTCTACCAGACTACATGACACAACACCCGAGATGACAAGCTAAGTTGCCACCAGTGTACAACATTTTGAAAGTTTTGTGATTAGTGCTGTTTAATTTTATTTTAATACTGTACACTCACATTTTCTAAAAATGAGTGAGAAATGAAAAAGAGTGAGATATGGTATATATGTAATTGATAAATAATTGAAATAATTGTTATGCTTTGTAAATACCAATGGTTAATTTTTCACTTTATACCACACTTTTATTACTTTTGTTTGATTGCTTCTACAAGCAAAGAATATAACTCTGGTTTAACCAACTTTCCAACTAACCATCCTACCACTGTCCTGTTCATGCTGGTTAAGTTCACGAAACATGTAAAATGTCATGAAGGTTAGGTTAGGATCCTCCAAAAGGTCTGCAACCATCTACAGAACTACACAACATCATAACCTGCAAGACTACTATCAACTCTACATTTTCACCTCTGTAGAATCCCCAAATCTATTAATGTCCCATAGCTGACTACCATCTCCAATAAATGGGATAATTCAATTTCTGCTAACAAAACACACACTACTTTTACCTTCTTCCTCAGTGAAACTATTAAGTTTAATATTGAATTATTACCGATTATATAGAGAAAATTATCTTTGATAAAGTACCACATGCTGTATCTTAGATTTTTCATAATTTTATAACCCCTTTTGCTCTCCGATGGTAAATGCTTCTATGATTATTTAGTGAGTTCATGGTCCGAAACACTTTGTTACACACAGTACACACAGCACTATGAAGTGGTTGGAGGTGTTGCTGTTCTTTGTGTCTCTTTAAGGTAAGCCTGGTACTTAACATCTTGCCACAAACATCACAGCAGTGGGCAGATTCTGCTGCTGCATCCACATGTGGGAAGCGCGATGAGGGTAGAAAGAAAAGCACCTGACCACTTGGACCTTCTTCCGCACCGAGAACAGAGAGAGATACAAAGAGCACGCATTATAGTCCATCCCTAACATAACTTCTCATGGAGATGTATGTAACTTGCCAGCCACCTATGTATTATTTAAATAAAACTGTAATTTAATGACATATGTGGACTTTCAGCTGAGTGCTTAATTGACAAATGGATATGTTTCATGATACTAATGAGATTATTTCGTAATGACAATTCATAATGGAGAGAAGTGAGGAAATAAGTATCATATTCAAAAAACCAAAAATAAGAATCTGTACAGTTTACTTGTGAAAAACTAAACATTTTGACCAGATATTGAACCTAGATCTGGCATGTGGAAGAAATTTTTCCATGATAATCATTTGAAAGGGAGTAAATAAAACAAGGTGTTGAGCCACTTGACAGAATTAACAGTGTTACCACATTTACTGCTACATAGATTTCATATTTTTCAGTCATAAAGTCAGAAACGTTTATTAATTTCAAGTAATTTTTTTAAGTCTCTGTAAAAACTGAGCTACAGACTAAATTTATGCTCATAAATTCAGGAATTATACTAGAATTAAAATAACATCTGATAGAATTTGTGTTACTATTAATATAGAAGTATGTCTGACAGCTTCATATCATTGTGTAACCATTTGAAAATGCTGGTTCTGTATGAGACAATGAAATATGTTCAAAAACAATAATATAAACTTACTGAAACCCAGTTCATGATTTTCCCTTCATTAATATAACTATATTCATCAAAAAACTTATGCAAAAAAAACTACAGAAAATTGGACATTCTGCTAAATGAATAACTGCCTTGCTATCTGAGAAGATTAACACACAATAAAATTGGCTGGCTATTCTTTCAGTTTCACAACTTGGGACAGGGCTAAAAAAAGTTATATTCTTATAATACATCTTCACAGAGAAGTTACATTTGGCAGACCATGCCCTCTTTGTTCCTGTCCTATCCTAATCCAGAAGTCTTAAAAGTTCTAATATCACCATTCAGTAAGAGGTCCTAAGAAAGTACAGAGTGTACCTTTTAAAATGCAACCAAAAAACAATCACGTACTACAGTACAAAATTAAATTAGATGCAGGTCCAATCCACTGTAATAGACTCTTGCAACATCCCATGACACTAAGGGTCAAGATCATCTTGGTTGTCACACTGCCATGCACACCAGTTGCACAAATGATGTCCAATTGCAAACATGGTATATTCACAAACAGAATGTATTCACTCTTTAACATTATTTCATACCAAAATTATCTGCCACTGTTTGTGAACCATTTAAAAATCTATATCCTAACAAAGGAGTACTGAATAAGACAACAATATACCGACTGGTAACAAAATTTCAGGTGGATGCTTGTCTTCAACAAGGTAATGAACATATACACTGCCTGCTGCAAAGTTGTTCTGTAAGTTCCTCCTAACAAATAAAAACTACAGGACAACTCTTTTGTCTTATGCTGATGTCAGCAAAGTTCACAAATACTGCTGTAGATAGTGTTGCATTTTAAATGGAACACTCTGTATTATCTCCCACTCAAAACCCTTTCTGAAAACAACAGTAAATCATAAATCAGTTAATAAAGTTAGTGTAACTACATGGATGGGAGAAAGAGGATCAGCCTTGTGGGTGTCTGATCTACTTGCTGAACAGCAACTGGAGTTATAATAAAATGCCAACACCGTTTCTTCTAAAATCTAAGACAATCAAAACTACTTCAGCGTGACTTGACATTTTAAGCCACAGTGGTAACTATAGGTAGCACTTACTTTAACATTCAATAACTCTCAATTTATCTCAAAGTATATTTATAGTTTTCTTATAGTTCCAAATAAACAGTGATAATTTCCTTAAACAGCATTAACCAACTGGTCTTTGTATCACTTTCTAGTTTAAAAGGATTAATAACAGTACACATATATGCCAAATATGTGATACTTGAAATACTGGAACATGTCACTGTAACACAAAAGTATATAAATTTAAGACTTTTCTCCATACATCACAGTAAATCATTTTGGTAGCATTCCTGTGAAAGCATATTTTCCATAGTTAACTTCGTAAGTGCAATTTATTTGTTATTTAACAGTGCAATAACTTCAAATAGCATGTAAGTCCACTAATAGCAACACAGTATAATGGTTTAAATCCCATATTCCTATATGATAAATGTTAAGGACAGAGGTTTGTTTAAGATAACTGAAGATTTGAATCAACTGAGGCTTTCATACAGCTGTAGTTCCTGAGATTGAGAAAGCTGAACTTTGCCCTTCCTATTTAGAAGTTTCAACTTTATTTTCTGGTTCTGTTTCAAGAAATTAATGAATGGCATGGCAGCGACAGAGCACAAAAATTGTGGATGTTCCTGAAATCAATTACTTCACCCACTCCCACGCTGTATATGAAAACATGCATATCACTGTTGGTCTTCTTGCTTGCAACACCATGTAGGCTTGTAGGTAGATACCAATGTTTCAGGGGAACATAATGCCATCTTCACTTAAGTTCTGAAAATAGAATTAGGATGTTCCTCCAAAATGTTGGTATCTACCTATATGGCAGCACAGCATTACAACCTACAAGACAAACATCAGCATCTTTACCACCATGAAGTAACCTCAAATCTCACAAAGATTCACTACAAAAGTTGCTGAATACAACTCAATACAGACAATACTTAATGAACCTAAATAATGTCATGTTGCGATCAACAAGTTTCACTGCGATGTACTAATGCAAAGGTATGTCCTTGAGACTATATTAGATATGATACACTTGGGCTGTGTTACAACACAAGATTTCATTCATTATTGCAATGTATTTTCCTGACATAATGAGCCATAATTCCAACAAACTTCATGTGCACTTAACAATCACAAATTACATTCACTACAATCACATCCATTTCATCCCAACTGCCTGTTCATCATCGTTATTCGTCCTTTACAGTAATAGACATATTGAAACCTCCTACAATTATAAACAGAATTCTTCCATCACTTCAGTCTTCCCAAATATTTCTTTCCATTTAGTTTACATTTTAAAAGCTTCTCAAAATCATACCATCAACTTTTTTTTTCCAATTCCTTCTAAATTCTTCCTATAATTCTGTTATTTGTTTGTTGCCATAATTTCATTTCTTTTTAGTCTCAAAGGTTGTATCCCACAGCCCTCTTCATGAAACACATTTCTGATAGCATTAACCTTCTCTTATAACTTCTTCATATTGTCCATGATTCACTACCGAAAGATGTTGGTCCAGAGTGTCACAAATTGGCATTCTTGTGTGCCATAAGACTGATAATTATTTAATGACCAATTTTAGTTACATACTTGGATTAATATTCATGAAGATAATTAATACTTATGATTATTACATATAATTTATCCAAGTTCAATGATATGAAATAAAGGCTTAAAGGATGTACTACACAAAAAGACTACACATACAAATTCACAAATTTTATATTTCAATACACAAAAAGAAGAAATTACAGATCTGGTGGGTCACAGCACTTTTCAGACACAAATTTATTTATGTATAATCTACAGGAATATAATTAAAATAGAAATAAATTTGAAAAGTTGAATCTCTATCTCAAAGTTTCAGTATCTTGTGAGCAATTTTAAATATTATCATAAATTTGGAAATCTGGAAAAAAAATCTTAACAGCATTAAACACATAAGTAAATAATATGAAATAAATAAAAAATATAAGAATGAGACAAACAAATATGGAAAAAGTTAAAAAGACAAAAGAATGTAGAACTACGGCAAAAACGGTAATTTTATCCAAACTGGCAATTTCTTGAAGAGAAATGTATAAACCAGCTTGCTGAAAAGTGTTTACTGTATACATATAAAATAATGTTTGCCAACCCCCCCCCCCCCCCCCCCAAAAAAAAACCTGTTAGCATTATGACCATTTCTTGGGAAGATACAACTTACATTCTTTCAAAGGCAAACTTTCAGTCTATTGAAAAACTTCACGTAAAATTAGTTTAATTTCTATGGTTTATTTAAAAGTTTTCTCACAGAAGTGTAGAGTTGTTACCTCGCAATCATATAACTCATAAAAAAAACTAAGCTTCAAAACAATAAAAATATAGCAATAGTAATAACAATAAACTTCTGATAGTCATTGCACGCAAATGTAATACTATATTTAAAAAAAAACTCTCACCAAGTATTTTCACTGTTCCGAGCATGAGAATCCTACAAAGCAAGAAAGAAAACATAAACATACATAAAGTGTGAACTATTTCTTGTGTATCCCAATACAAAACCTTGGCCCATCCCCGCAATAAATATGCACATAGGTGCAAAGTAACATTCTGTATATAACTTTTCCAAGAAATACTACTTTAAAAAAATATGGCAACTTGTCACAAGAATATACTATCATCATTTGAAAGATTCCTTTCACATGTTCATATGCCAGTTTAAGCCACGTATTAGTAAGCAAGAAGGAACTATCTCCTATGTGTAAATTTATCCTCTATGAAACTGCTAAGAATCTTATCAGAAAAATTAGAACATGCAGAATATAAATTCTTCAGTGTTGATCCTTTGAACTCTGCTATTGAAGTGTTATTTTTTGCCAATACCAAGTGCAGAAATGAATGTAGCATCAACTGGGATGGAAGATTATTACAAAATGAATTACAAAGGAGATAGAAATTAAGGTACTATACCAGTAACAACCTGAAGGACAGAGAGAATTACAATGAAAAATATCACTAAAGATAAGCGTTTCCTGCCAAAATTTAGAACAGGCTCCTCCAAAACAAAAATAAAGTTGTTAATTTTATTGTAATATGTAGCTGATAAATAACTTCTTTACTTAGTTTCAGTCACTCTAAACTTATATCAAGTCTCTCCATACAGAACTGCCAGTATAAAAGCATTGAAAACCATTCAGATCCTACACACAGCTTTATGAGATCATATTAAATGTATGTCCTGCACCGTAGCCGCGCGGTCTGAGGCATCATGCTTCGGACCAGCAATACGGAATGCGCGCTGGTTCGAGTCTCGGGGGAGAAGAAATTTTCTCATGAGCTTTCGACCAGTGTACGGGACCGGTGCCAACCCAGCATTGTGAGGAAATTGGGGAGCTACAATGGGTAGCGTAATCCGGTCAGGAAAGCTAGCAATGGCTGGGGGTTCGTCGTGCTGACCACACGTCACCCTATATCTGGTTGGATGATCGTTCACCTCTGCTTAGGCATGTGAACGTGAGGCCAGCAGTCAAGTTAGTCGGCTTTGGCTCTCTGGAGCTGTTACGCCACGGATTTATTTATTTTATTTATTTATTAAATGTATATCTATGTATGGTAAGTAAAGGAAATTAAAGACTACATCTACAAACAATAAACATGAAAAGTTATAAAAAATTAACTAAAATTAAAATAAGATAACAACAATAGCACAATGTGCTAAATATATCATCATAATGTAAAGCCTGGCTTGTAACTACATTAATATCAGAGTTATTCATACTATGAGGTTATGGAAGAGGCAAAATGTAAATTTCCAGGGCACCATGCCAGAAGGGCACATCAGCATATTTGCACAATCAGAGATATTTGGTCTAACTAACTGGGATTATGTCACTCCAGAAAGGCGCAGTGCTATGCTGCAAGACACAGGGATACAAAGTTATATTTGGGTGTCAAAACACTGAACATATTTGTCAAACAAAATAGGTGTATGAATTCAATAGCCTGTACATCAACCATATTTTGCACATGTCCTTCTGGCATGATGCCCTCAATATGCTCACGTGTTTAGGTACTAAGCCAAAGGGGTAGAGTTAAAAACTTTATTAGCCTTGAAACCAATTGGAGGCAGTGGTTAGTTTCACACTCTAGCCACTTTGTCCAAGTAAAGAACTGCACTATGTACAGTGTCCAGTTAGTGACTACAAGATTTTATGAGACTACCATTTAATGATCAACCTGAACAACATAAGACACAGAAATTAGGTTTATCTCAAAGACTTTTTATATTTCCACATGGGCTCCTTTAGTGATGCAACATATGTCCAGTCGATACACAAATTCATCCAACACATGGCTCAACAACTCTGGTTAACAGTAGCAACAGCTATGCTGATGTGGCATTTGAGTTCTCTGCTCAGCAGACCCACAAACAACTCTACACGTAAGCCAAAAGGAAGAAATAAAGATGGTATTAAATCAGGTGACCTCAGGCCAGATCATGTACTGTGTTTTCATTTGTGGATTCTCCATTGTAATGAAGATGCCTACTTAGATAACATAGGTGCAGTGCTGCATAATAACAGGTGCTAATATATAAACTCTTCAAATTCTGCATTGAATGTCGTTTAGTACCTTTATTTTTTTAAATTAGCCTCATGAAATTCAGCAGTCACAAACTCGACACTGCATATGAGCAAGACACACCAGATTCAATTAACTGTGCATTTTCTACTGTATGTTTCTGATGGCTAAAATTCCACTATGTGGGTACTTTTATAAAACTACAGGCAAGAATTTACCATTAAATATTTCACACACACAAAATATATATATATATATATATATATATATATATATATAACTACCTATTACTATGTATAAGACTTTTCTGTCACTTCCAGTAACAGAAATTTGAGGTCTGCGAGAAACAGGACTTGACAGTTTATAAACCCATTGCTCCAAATTCTGACACAGATAAAGAAAAGTCTTAAAAAAACACTTTCATTCTGTAACCATTTTAACTCCTTCCACTTCCACCAAAAGAGGAATTATGCACTGTGGTACTACTAGCTTCTTCATACAGGGAAGGTTTTAAGACTTCCAATACACAAGTCATGTGCATTTAATATTTCCTGTTATCAAATATTAACCTTTGGGTATCATTATTTGAAATACAAACTTATACTGTGCTAAAAATGGAAGAAAGTAACTGTCTTTCAGTTTACATATTTTAAGTTAAAGTTCCCTTCCCATATAGGATTTGAAGTTTATATGGTGAAAATCTGGATTGTTTGAGTATGACACTGTGTGGTCTTGTAGGAAGTTACAAACATTCCATAAGAACTTATTTGTCTGAAACAGTGGTAGTCAAATACAAGACTAGATAGCGAGACCACAATCCAAAAACCTACCCTCCCATAGTTCAACATAAAATACATAAACTGCAAATACAGCTGAAATTAACTGTTACATCAGTCAACTGCTGAATTCAATTTAAAATACCCTGATCTATAACAAACCTCAAAATAAACAAGCACTGTGTACCAATTTTTAAAGCAGCATAGAAAACTTCCCTTTTATCAGTACATATCTTTGCTGATTCTGAAACTACTTCACCAATAAAGAACTGGATTTGATTAGACCATCATCAGAACTCTTCAAAATAGATCACTAAAAAAAATTCTAATATACAAGATGCAATTTTGGTTACGACCTTGTTAAACATCACATAGACAAGTCATGAAAATGGGAAAACTTACATAAATATCACAATACAAGACAATGTCAAATATACCTAATTTGTTAATTTCCTTCTTTCTAATGGCATCACTGTGGAACACATGGTATACCCATCACATCAAGATTTAGAAAGTCTTCTTTCTCTTTTGTACATACCATGTCATGACAAGAAAAGTACTATTCCAGGTCTTCAATATTGGTGTTAGCTTCAGAGAGAGTCATGCTGTGTGAAATATAGTGAGCTGCAGCAATTACTTTCAAAATCTTGACCACACTGTTCGGTACAATATTTAATGAAATAAATACTGTTGGATTGCACACAGCATGATCAGCCTTCCCTGGCAGATAAAAACTACAGGCATTTCTACACTTTATAATATCCACATCTTTTCCTTTGTGTAAGACTGCAATGGTAATTTCATTTTCAAAGTGTGTTTCTCTCCAGTAATATCATACAAAACAGAGAAACTCATATATATTGGATCTTCATACTTTGTCTCGTTTAAAACATTTTTTTCCATTCAACCTGTGACCCCTTATGTTTTGTTTATTGCATTTTCCTTTCAAAATCCAATGTCCTCATTGTTGCATCAGTTCTCCGACATTTGCTAGCTCTGTGGTAAATACTCTTGTGATTGCGAAGACTGTTCAGTGTGCTATAAACCTTGTTACAAATGTTGCACACAGGTGTCTTAGTTGGATGGATATGAACATTCTGAATGTGGCGTCGTAACCTCTGAAGAGAGGTCAGATTTTTCCCACACGGCTCGCAACGAAACTCGTCTCCTGCCACATAACCTGACGACAAGAGAGACAATCTCCAATTAGGGAACCAGTAGGTTTTCTATGTGTGTTTGGGTTGGGCTGTTACATTTTATAAAGAAGGCAATTCGGTTACATATATTTATGTAACTACAAATTCAGTGAGTAGTATGAACAGTTTACTTGGCTCCATTCCATTCATCCTGTCATGTAAACCATATCTTTGTTCCGCATATTGTCTTCTAACTATTCCAAGCATCCAGATTCTGTTATAATGAAATCATATTCTTAGAGGAAATTTATTAAAGTCTTTATGTAATCACTTCAATTACCACTATGATTACAATATAAATACAGATCAAACATCACAGCTAAGCAATAAGCACTCCTGCTTCAGATTTGGGCAGTCCAGATTCAAATCTCAGTCCTGAGACCAACTATCCTAACTGAGGTTTTTCATTGTTTTCCTCAGTCCCTCAGAGCCTCAAAGGAAAGACTGACTAGAACAAACTAATACATTAATGGACCTCAAAGTGTTAAAATACGACTTGTTTCTACAAGTTCAATCCACATGACATAATTATGTCATAATGAAAATGCCATTCAAAATCTGAAAATCTTCATTAGTGTATAGTCTTTGTTCAAGCCTGCCCACACATGAATAATATAAGTTTTACACAATTTCACCTGCCAATTTTCATTACTTAATTTCACTTCAGTTTTAATTAAATAAGAAACAATGTGCTGTATAAAACTTCAGTACTTTACTTGCAAACTATAGATCTACAATATAATTATGTATACATCAGACAGACAATTTTATGCTTATAAAATAAAATTAGAAAACTGTACAATATTAAAGCTATGCTAAAACTGCCAGAATCAGTAAATACACAACGTATATTAGTCTCTTACATTCTAGCTACTCTACATAATTCAACTCATCCTTCAGACATACAAAACAACCCTATTACAAACGAAAATACATTCAGAAAAATCAGTACTTAGGCTGGTTTTTAACAACCTGATCAATCTCATCACGAATGCAGTAGTATAACATCTTTATTATTATTTTCAAAACAAGGTAATATGAAAAATGGGGCCTGGTACTTTCAGAGTAAGACATTAGACACTCATTGAAAGAGTTCTGGGTCCAAACCCCAGTCAGATCTGTGTAATTTTCTGCTCACAGACTAAAGTCTTCACCTCTGCCAAGGTAAAACTATGAGAACATTAAATATACCAAGCCACACCATGGTTTGGAGCACATGTTACATTGTATGTCGCCTTCATAATTAACCTATTACTGGGTATGACTCATGGGTGCCTCACATCAGAAATGGACTTGTCAAGACTTGGCATGGGCCAAGAATGGTCATCATAGCCAATTCATGGGAGTATTAGATAGATATCAACAAGCTAAACATATCATGAAAAATACCATATCTTAATGCTTCTAAGTTAGTTAATTTAAAAATAATATAAAAGTATAAAAATTGTTCAGATTTGTGCACTACTTTCACTGTAAATCTCATTAATAATTCATAGTGAAATTCATTTGCAACTCATGGGACTTCATACGGACCATTATCATTTAATCTCATAGCTATCCGAGGACTGCGGCTACGTAAGCAACTTCATAATTCAAAGCTCATTTTTTAAGAAAATGTTTGTGGCATTTAATAAGATTAAAACTCTCTGAAAAGATGAACCACTATTAATAATTTATGATGAATATGATTGTGCTTACTATTTTAAGACTTATCCTCTTTCTTTCTCTAAGAACCAATCTCATACTGTTTCACAACACTAGGCATTGCAGTTACTATGCAATGGTGTGCTGTGCATACTTCATAACAGTACCAAGGACAATAAAATATAGGCATATACAAATGGGTCAAATAAAATCTGGAATCTAATAATACAGACACCTAACCATATATTCAATAGATATAAGTTACAGAAGCACTAAAACGGGTTTCCATAATCCTGATTAAACTTCCTACATTTGCACTATACAACTGTTAATATCAGACTGAAATTCCTGACTTTACCCTCCACCTATTCATTCATCACTTCATCGGAAGACAAAACAGTATCTGACCAATAGAGTAACATAAACACAATGTCAAAACACAGATTTTTTACTCTCTGGCATGTGGCAGCAACTATATTTGTTCTGTAGTTACATATTCAGCTATCAATTAGGTTTAGGTTAATAAAATACACTTTACAGTTAAGTCCTTGTCACATTTTAAGTGCACACATTCCAGTTTCACTTAAAACACCTTTCACATTTGCACATATTTCCAGCTCTATCTAAATGCTTTGAAGTACAAAGTCCTTTTGGAGTAACAGTGTAATAAATAATATTTGAGAACATTCCATTAAAACATAGCAAGAACTATGAAAAAATGCAAAAATGTCTACTCTACCTTTCAAATTTTAAACATCTTTCAACTACCACTTGTTATTTTAATAAGAAGGGAAGGAATACTCTTACCATGTAATACAAATCAAGGGCATATAACATTACTGCTAACAGCGATACCCAGAAAAACTTATCTGAATATACAGCCTAAAATTTGACAAGACTTAAAGCTTAATCACTTCCAGTCTTCAAAATATTTTTCAATCCAGTGAACTTATTATACTACTTGCAATCTTAAGAATAATCCTTCTGGCCTTTTATTAATGTGACTTGGCCATATGGTCCATGTCATTCTGATATGAAATTGTATGAAGTAGTCAAATTCTGAAGATGGCTGTATTCTGGGATGCAGCTCTGTATAAACTGGTGGATATTAAATAATGTTTCAGAGGAGCTTACTGCCTCCATCACCAAGGTGACCAATATCTACCAGACAACATGGTGTTATATGTTCCAAAAGACAGCTATCTTCATAATCATCACTGCAAAAACCTCAAATCTCACCTCGCCTAATTCTACCAAAACCTATTTATAAAAGAACGGCTGTTACTTGTGGAAAAATTAAGTAGGTTCTTTTCATACCAGTGAGAAATGCAGAATTTCAGAGCCAAAAAAAATCATACAATACAATAATAACAATTTCACCATCAGTTTCATAAATATTGCCAATGTTCTCATCTCACAACTGACATCCAGTATGTGATTAAAATCAGCTGATTTAATTAAACACTTGGGAGATGAGAAACTGACAGAATCCAGAAATAATAAGCCTGAGTAAAATATTAGCAGTTACATAAACACACTCTCAATATTGATGCAGTGGATAGGATTCAGATCCATAAATGGGCAAGCAGAAACTAAAAAATTGCAATACCCTAACCGCACATAATTACAAAATTTTCTATAATTAGCCTTTAGTTTTTAAACTTCTTCCCAGCTTTACACAGTCATTCACACCTGTAAACGAACCTAATACATTAATGTTATTTAACAGTATGCTATCCAAATATTTTTTTTCATCTCAGTAACACCGATCTTCTTCTCTATTCTCTGTAAGACTTGTACCAATAAATCTGTAGATTATCTGATACTGCTCCTTACATATAGATCGTCTTTGAAGCACAAGCTGTGGCACATAAATTTAAGAATCATAAGAATCATAATGCATCTATTTTCAAATATAAGTTCTCCTATCATGGCCATATATCTCAACACTTTCACTGGATGCTCTAACATGATCAGCAATTATGAGTTACTTTCATTTATGTATAACAAATAAGCCAAACAAACTGTATTAAGATTCAATAAAACAAATCTATATGCACTGAAAGAGTAACATTTCTTTGTCCTGACTCGTAATATCACAAATAACCTACAATTTTTAATGTTAAACCTTAAATGTCCAAGTACATAGAAGAAAATTTATGTAAACAAATGGACCCAAACACCAAGAAGTAAAATTGGTGTTCTTAAAATTATAAATTAATTCATGATCTCAAATTATCAAAATGAATTACAGAACTCTAACCTGTGATGTAGTAACTGGGTGCTATGAAAGCAACAATAGATACCTTTTTCATATATACAACTGAACATGCTAACATCAAAATCACTTACACGTCACTAATTTAATCTTTGTTATTATTAAACTGGATTATTAGTTACTTCATATTTGGTATTGCAACAGACAAAAATGGAAGAAACTACTCTTACCTTAGTATTAGATACAAGACAGTGTAATGAACATCAAAGCACTGTATTAGTTTAAAAAAAAACAATTCTTTGGTGGTCATCCTTTAAGTTATCAGGAACTTCATATGAAAATTATAAGAGGATTAATTCTGATACTGGGTCACTGAGAAGGGAATCACTGCTGGTGTCTTATTCTTATGATGGTATTTACACAAGTGAACAACAAGGCTATTCTTTGTACGGTAACATTTGCGGCAAACACTGCACCAAAAACGTTCTGTCTGCTCGCGATGCAGATCAAGAACATGCCTCTTGAGAGTGATCGCACTGCGAAGAACCTTCCCACATTCCTCGCATACGAATCCCCTTTCTGCTTCCAAACGCAGCTCATTTTGGATTTTCTCTCGCATTGGCAACCACATTGGTACAGCCACACCACCTAGGGACCAGGGAGAGAGAGAGAATAACGAGTATTAGGGACTGATTTACTTTCAAATCTCTTGACCTCTTCTCCCGGTTCAAAGGTACGGCTGTATGAATAAACTCACTATGCAGAATACTCATACCAAAATTAAAGTAGCTGAATAATAAATATGGTGCTGTGAAACTTTCCAAATCACTAACCCTCAAAACCTCCTAATATATGTGGAAAACCGTTGAGGCAAAAATATTCATACAGTGTTTAAATGACAGCATGCTGTAAACTTATACCCTCCAATGGCAAAAATAATCATGAATTATAAGAACAGAGAAATTTCATAAGCCCAATTTACATTAGTATTCAACTAGTAACTCAGTCACAACCATCCCAGTGTTTCAGACTGGAAACACTAAAACTCATTTCAGATATCATGCTCTCTCAATAATGGAAGTTTGAATGATTAATAATGCAAATACTTGTACATTTTTACAACCCAATTATAGACTTCTAAAATAATATTACTACACTTGAATAAATCACGTGCTTGCAGGAAACTATATGAAGTGAGTATCGAACAGTAATTTTTTCACAGACCAAGACAGGATTTTAATGCTGCAAACTATTAGTCAAGGGTTCTCAATGTGTGGCCCACACAAACTTTGTCACTAACAACATTAAATATTTAATTTTCAGTAAATATTTAATAAAAATAAAAAAAATTGAGATTTCAAGTTTCCACACCAACTAGTATGAATATTGCGGCCTTCCAGGCTGTTGTACCATGTAGTGTGTCTGTATTTCGCAAGTTAGTATTAAAATAAGTGGAACCCTTTTTTGGGATGCTAATACTTGCTCAGTTGGTCAAGAAATTCCTTTCCCTTTACAGAACAGAAGGTTTGTTATCACATTTGCACGAGACCAATACAATTCCTATTCTGAGCCAAATGAATGCACTCCATGCCCTAATATACCATCTCTTTAAGGTATTTTAATTATCCCCCCACCTATACCTAGATCCTCTATGTGGTTTCTCCTCCCTTCAGGTTTTGTGACTAAAATCCTATATGCATCTCTCATACCATCTATCTCTATGAGAACTGTTATAAAAATCACATTTATAGACGTAAGAACTGTTTTAATCTTATGACCAAATAAACCATCATTCTACCTGTTTTAGTCACCTCATATAACAAACACGTTTATAATATATTCAGATGCAGAGGAATATTCACATTTATCAAATCCATTACTGTGATTTGAAACATCAGTACAAATGAATACAACAATGAACGTGCCCCAATGGTGCTGTACCATGGCACTTCTCTCCATTTCTTTCAATTACGGTTGAAAGCTCAGTCATACACTGTGACCATACAATGTCACTCAATTACAAACACACATGTGCACAAGTGTATGCATGTGCACGCACACACTACAATTTAAAGAATTTCAGAAGTATGTCCAAATGTTTATTAATTTAACAAGAAGTGAAATAGATGCAGCTAGGTATGTTGAGTATATAATGTGAAGTTATTTAAGAGTTAAACACATGAAGAAAGAGGATTTCACATGGAATGACAAGTGCATCTACCTGTATATGTACACATGACAACAGCAATGATAAGTGCAAAGGCTGTGTAAATTAATGAACACATTTAAGGATTAAGGAACACGTCATGAAAATGAAGAAATGTAAAATTCTATGAGCAAGAGTTAATCAAGATTTGCATTTTTAGCTTATTTGAACACCTACCGACATTATTATAAACAAGGTGGTTCCTTCCATTTCTGTCTCATGCACAACTATCTTGCAAGCCCCAGGAAAAGGTTAATTTGTTTCCCCTCCTTCCATATTTCCTCTCCCTTCCCAAGCTGATGACATAGCACTGGCCAAGCTAGAAGCAGTGTCCCTCTTCCTATGGTAGCGACTCATATGCACCATCAAACTATTCCTGGTTCGGTACTCGCGGTTGCAAAGTGTGCACTTGGAAGCATACAGTGGTTCCTGATGCATATGCAACACATGTCTGGCAAGAGTATCTCTGTTCAGCAAACACTTGTCACAATGTGGACACTGCAGACTGCCCTTGCTGGGTCGCCCGGAACCCTCGCCTCCCCACCCACCGTGACCCACACGCCTGGACGATGACATCGTCATCAGGGCAGACCGACCGGGGGGAAATGAACGGGACCGCACACCACCACCTAGCAACAGAGAACCAACAACGGGAGGTTAATTAGTTCCCGGCCTGCCACAGTGGCGTAGTGCAGTGCTTTTAAAATAGCAATGAGCAAATTGTATAGCTTATATAGATCCTAAAGAAATTTAAAAATGAAACTCAATTTCTCCACAAAAGGTAGTTATCATTCCTAAATAACAAACTATTGTCATTTAGTTCAAGAATTGTGAAGTGTTTCAGAGAAACCTATAGACCACAGCAAACACGGCAATTTTTACAAAGTATTTCTGAACACACTTATATTGACAAACTAGTAAACCGGTATCATTCTCCTAGAATTCTTAGGTGTCCAAATATTCTGCTCAAAGCGGATCTGGAAATTTCAGGCCTTTTGTTCCCATTTGTATTATATATATCTACAACAATGCTAATGATAATGGCAGGAAGTCTCAATACGAGATACTAATTATATAAATTAGCATCAATCTAATACCATTAAGTACAATCCTTCTTAAGATGCTAATAGTCACTCAGCTAATCAAAAAATTCCCCACCTTTTATTAAATCTTAAGGTTAATTACCATGTTTACAAGATCCCACTATTGGTTTCTGTCTTAAACTGAATGAATTTAGTCCGCAGCTTCACATTTATGATAGCCTTAATATCTGGTGAAGAGGAGAAATGACGCTCTTTCTGAGATGAGGTTTTCACAGTGGTGAGGTTGGCAATGATCTTCTGGTTTTTGGTACCAGACATATTGGTAGATGCCAAGCTTTGGAGAAGTACACTGTCTCCATCTTCAGCCCTGAAGATGAAGACAGTATGTTTCTCTGAAACAAATGCATCTACCAATGAGTCTACATGGTACCATAACCCAGAAGAACAATGTCATTATGAAACTCCTTATTTATGAAATTTTATCCAAATATTAATTCACCAGCAAGTGAATGCATGTATTCTAACTAAATTATGAAATGGGATGTCTTCTTGTCAGCAGTACAGGAGATCACTTCGCAACTGCAGAATCATGATAGGGCAAGATGAATTGGTCACGAACCTTCAGCACACAACAGATGGTAATACAACTGCAATGTCAATCCTATGTCTGTGTCAGAAAATGCCTAGCTACACTGTTTCTGCTAGATGGCAGACTTCCAATTTGAATCCCTAACATATCATAATTTTTTTTCAAATAAGTTGAGAGTAACTGGTCATTATTTTCTGCTACAAATGAATGATAATATTTCTGTGCATAATTTATGTCATATAGACATCTATAACCTGAAAGTTACTGAACATAACCTGAAACTATCAAACCAATACCATGTTTATAATATAATAACATAAAAGAGATTTAATGCAAAATATGAAGATATGTTTGTGATCTACATTAATATCAAATTTAATGTCTAACTACAATGCTAACTCATTTAACACTATCAAATAAAACAGACATTCAGCCAGGGTAGCCCACACTACAGTTCACTTCGCAGCCGTTGTCGTCTAGAAAATGTACTGTATCAGGATGCGGATACATGAAGCATAGTTAGTAATGACCATGGAATTACACAAAACTTATCTTTTTCATATATTATGCCCATGTAGACATGTAATGTGTGTTAGAAAAGCAATAAATATAACTGATGGATTTCATATCTCCAACATCGTAAGATACAGGCCTATTTAAGTAAACTCTATATATATATATATATATATATATATACACACACACACACACATACATACATACACACACACACACACACACACCTCCTCAAGCATGTTCAAGAACAAAATAATACAATTAACTGTGTATATGCGATGCCAGTAATCACATCAACAGTACTAGGAAATAAACAGAAATACTACTTCTAGCTCCACTGGGAGATGTCTTTCTTCAGCTTCACAGTCTACAAAACATACATGTTGCCAAGTGGAAAAATGTCAACCTTCCTGTCAAGACTGTTACAAGCTGATTCATTAATATGGTGGACATTATTACTTCTTGGCATAATATTACTTTATACTGCAGCGTTTAATCGGTTACAGATAGACTGTCTTTGGACATATCCTTCATTACTGAGTTAGTGCCCATAAGTTGTTCTGTAACAGTAATGATGTTATTGCTTAAATATGCACATGTTACATCATCGTTCAACATAACAAACTTTACTCTTTCATCTGAATAATTTCATTCCAGGTTGTATTCATATTTTTGAGTAAGGGTAACTTCCTCTAGAATTAGTATGGTATTAACGGTGTTCTTATAAAATTAATAAAACACATGTATCACAACAAGCATAACATAACAGTTTGTACTAATTAATCACAGACTTATTTCTGTTCTTCAGCAATGCATGGAATTGAGATTTATGTGAAATGAGGCTACTTCTTGAACTGTACACTCGTTGGCAAATGCTACAAATAAATTGTCTCCCTGCACTGGTTCCATGAATGTCATCAATATGCCTTTGTAATGACCAGACACGAGAAAATGATTTTCTACAGATATTGCAGTATGGCTGTTGTAAAGTGCCCCCTCCACCAATTACCAGTGTGTTACTTGAATTACGAAAACTGCAAAAAGTGCCTCTTTGCTCCCAAACATGACCTTCTACACCTTGTTGTACATTGTAAACTGCTTGTTTTGACGTGTCTAGTCCTTCTGGTAGGGTAAAGGATCCCCTTCCATCCTTGTTTACATCTACATCCTGAACAGTGGAAGGGATATCAGCTGCATGCATGGCTGCAACCAAGAGAAAAGAAAAATTCTGTTGCTGTCTGATGTACAAGACCCCATTAATTGGATGGTCAAAAAGGGGGTTTACAGATGTTTGTCAGAAGTCATTCAAAAGCAGCAGTATAAAATATTAATTATGAAGGCAAAGATATGCCTGAGTCTTTACAGTGATAATCACTAGTCACAATCCTACCATTAAGAAATAACTTATTTTTCTTCTTAAATGCCAAATTTTATTACTTCTATATGGCCATACAGAACTACTTGTTCATTTCACATGTATCACACAATTTGGGATACAGAACAGTATAAGCAATCAAGAAATGTAGACAAAGCCTAACCTTAAGCTTTCAGTTTCTATGGAACATAAGAGCAAGCTACATGCCTGTCCTAATTCGATTACAAAGGACAATACTCATAAAACATGGTATGAACTCCATGCAACAGAAGACTTCACACCTTTGTACTTTTTAACTTTCTCTCATGAGCAAAATGACTATGATACAAACATGTTAGGTGCAAGGACAACCAACACCATTCACTGTAGGGTCTTGAAATGCTGTATCACAAGAAATCACTGAAAAGTATGCAACTATTTGTACAATTATTCTGTTGGACTTTATCAAAGTATATTTAATTAAAACCAAAAATATTTTTGTAGTTGCGTTTACTTCCATTTTCTGAAGAATGAAACCTGGGTCCAAGGTTGTGATCAGTAAAACAAACTTCTAAAATGTTGTGGTTCTAATTACAAACAATTAGACAATGTATAAATCTCAAAGAAATAATAATACGCATGGTGTTACAGCAGAAACCTTTTACTTTCTCTAATGCTAGTATTTATTTAATTTTTATGAAAATGGAGAACACTGAAAGAGTCCAATAAAAAGAGACTGATGGCAGGATGGATGGCTAGAGATTCAATTTGCAACAGGCTCTTTTCCAGAGCATAAAGCAGCCACACACCTGTGTCAAGGCATGGAACATGCAGAGTTACACCTCTAACCCCAACACATCTTCATGGCATGATGTTTAAGCACAAGAACTAATTTCACCTCTTTTTATGAAATTTTGGTAGTGAAACATCAGGTAATGAAACCCCACAAACAGAAGTCAAATGACAAATATATACTAAAGAAAGCATGATCATTTACCTCTATTTTCAAACACACATGGTAAACAATTTTTTAAACAAGGACTGAAATTTATGGCTGGAGCATAAGCTCCATTTCCACATAAGATTAAATTCTTTCATATGCAATCAACCCACATTATATAAATTGTAAATAATACACTAAACAAGGTGAAGCATGATATAAGGAAAAGAACCAATTTTCTTATTTCATTGTTGGACTAAACACCATAGCATCATTGCAGAACAGTAGCTGAATATGACATGAAATCACAGCCCATTTTTCCCATGCATTTTACAACTTACCTTATTTTACAGATGAGCTTCAAAGTGCAACCTACTTCTAAGCAAGCCTTGCATAGTGACAACAGAAGATGCATAAAAAGCTTTTCTGCAGTCAGATAATGGTTGTTTTGACTGTGTAGCCATGTTAACCATACAAGTTAACCATGTCTGATCAAAACCATAAATTACAAAACAATAAATTCACCAAGAACCACTTTTTGACACCACCTATTCCATCACATTCTTGTTTTACAGTATGGAAGCATAATACTTTGTATAATTGTAGTTCTTCGTGGTTATACCTTTAACAGATTTTGGCTGATTGACCTGATCTGTCTTACATCCTGCATGAATAGTGAAGTGCCCTGAAAGCTTCAGGTAAATTTCTTCAAAGCAGGTGTCAAAGTCATTGAATTTCTCTTCCGTACTGAAAACGTTATTCATGCATTCCTTGTCTAGCATTGAGTCTATTCCACAAAACTCTTCCTTTTCCTGGCACCGAAGAACTGCAATATTTTCGCCGACACTTTCTCCATTGGAAAATTTTAAAATTAAAAAAAAAATACATTAAAAACTTTTAATTAAATACTACACACTACATTGCATTCAACAGAAATGAATAACTCATGTATGTACATATAATGTTCTAAATATCTGTAAGTTACTACAGCCTAGCAGTTACTGAAGTAAGAAGTAACAGGTGAGGAGCAATGACTCAGCAAGGAACAGCAGAATTATACAATCCAAATTTGGGTTTGGGGGAGAGAATACTGAAACCAGAAAATAGCAATGGAAACTACACTATTCAAACAAATATATTTATTACATCATTAAAAGTAGATCATAAATAAAAAAAATAATTTATACTTCAGGTATAAATTTTCCAAAATCAGAACAAGAAAAAATAAAGTAATATAATTTGCATGAAAAAGAGTCTCTCTAATCAGTTTATACAGTTCTTATGCAGTATTGATTTCTGTAACACCAATCCACAGTAACTTACATTACAATACAGGCATAACAGTTCAGAAAGTATGCACAACCTAACAATACACAACCTAAACAATTACGATAAATTACCTAACACATGAATCAGATCTTTCATACAATGCAGAGAATTTATTTATTCTGCATTCCTCTGAGTCTTCATGAATATATGTGAATCCACATATCTCATTACCACAGTCATAACACTACCAGCCAGACTCTCTGACTGGGCCAATATCACCACAGAACAAAAGCTCAACACTTAATCTGCCAACACTAACACTAAACCATTATCTCCACTGAAGTTCTTTCAGCTCCATTATCATCAATAGGGGTACAATATCAAAATAAAACATGACAACCTGACAAATAATACTGCAATTCGTCAATATTCCTGAGAATATAAGCCTGCTATTTTGAGTATTGTCAACATTTGATGTTGCAGTTGCAATGTAAAAAAAAAAAATTCATTCATCTGTAAATGAATTATATGGATGGGACTGTGTGGAAGACTACCTGCTAGAATATTTACAGCAACATGTCCATGGTTCCTAAAGACCAACTATGGTATCAGATATCTATCACCTGTTGCTCTTACATGATACACACAATATGAAATATATTTCATACAACTCAAGTACACCTATATGATTTTGTACTTTCTGCAAATTAAATCGGTATGAAACATTCCTCACAAACATTACTATCATCTCATTTCACACACTTCAGTCTCATTCAGCACAGCATAGTGACTTGAGTAAAAAACAATAATATTCCTCACATTATCAGCATCTATGGCTGAATTGTTTTTCTTCCATAACTCCTGCGTCAAATGTTTGCAAGAATATTGCCTTAACATACTTGCTGTCAGGTGTTTAAAGAACGCCTCAATAGGTAAACACACTGGTTTTAATTACAAAGTGAGTGAAACTGTAGAATTGTGGTACCTCAACTGCTTGATAATACACATGTAACTTTGATGTTAACTACTGTGCATTTTACTTACATCTGTTTGGTTTTAGAATGTCATGTTAGGTCATTTGATGCAACTATTTCAGATTTAACCATCTGCGTTTTCCATTTATGAAATAGATAAAAGCTGGTCATTCCCAAACTGCTGCAGACATGGTAACTTGATGAAAAATGGGAAACTTAGTACTAAAAAGCGTGTGTGTAATTCTAATTAATTCTTTTGATAAATCAGATGATATGTTGGAGATCAAATGTTTCTTACAACTGTGAAAAATGTAAATAATACCTTAAAAGAGAATAAATGGCACAAGAAATCAAACTGCTAGTCAAAAGGTTATTCCAGTATTCCATTAACATAAAAACAAATTATGAAACATATCACTGTTACTGGCAGAAAATTCAATAACCACACACCGTACATATCAGAAGATATACAGAATATTGTAAATGTAACGTAAATGTATAAAAATCAAAGCCAATTCAACTTTTTCTGAGGAAAGTCAACTAAGTTGAAACCAGTGTATCTACAGAGTACTGATATATTTACACAGTAATAATTATTAAATTTTCATTACTGTTACCTCATACTTGCAAGCAGTGTTTAAAAATATAGACTTCTTGTAATAAACTGATTTCTTCTGAGGTAAATTTCACAATGACACAAAATCCAGTTAGGGTGATTTTATATTTCCAGCACATCTGCTTCCATTTCAAAGACAATGCTGCCTGAAGCTGCACATATTTTGTTATCAATAGTTTGTTGATATATGAATGTTGATGTACACAATACCTGCCAAATCATGCGATTCAAATGCCACAAAATTTAAGAAAAGAAGCATGCCCTCTAGTTTGTAAATGTTCAGTCATCCCCTTTGTTTTCTTTACAGTTATGTTTTCAGATGTAATGCTAATATTAAACCTATTTATAAATACTCAGTGCTACTTATTTTAAAAGGTCTAATTTTTTAGTTTATAGTAATTATGCCAGTGAAACTAAAGTTTAACATGACATAATCATGGAAGAGGGTATGGAAGCAAACTGCATTTGCACTTCAGATTCCCCACTCTCACCAAATGATGCCTCAATTGAAAGCAATAATTAAAAAAATACCTCATACAAATAACTGGTGATGTTATATAAAATACAGAGCTCATTAAGCCCTGTAATTTTTATTTCAAATATTTTAAGATGTAAAGTGTGTTAAACCAAGTACAAGGAAACATAATTTATGCCTCGGTACACTGTCATTTGTGCTGATTATTACATTTACAAGATTGGTAAATGCAATAAATGAAAACAGAGACAAATGATTGAACAAAATGCTACATTCAAAGAAGTATTTTTCTAACAAGAATATGTTTTAAACCAGAGAATTTACATTTTAAAAACAGGTTTAAATTGGTAATAGGGCATATATAGGTTCAGCCCCTATCATAGAAATATTGGTGAAGTGCATACAAAATCTTCAATCAAAAAAATGAAGCTTCTCCTTCAGCTACATGTAAAAGAAATTATACCAGGGCAAATAAAGGAGTAACATGAGTTACAATGACAAATTTTCTTGATGTTTATGTTTTCCAGACTGCAACAAACGAGTGGATTGATAAAAGTGGATGCTCGCCACATTTGCTATAATTTCTTTAATTTTATATTTCTGTAAAAAGACTGCTATTGCCAGCCTTAATGAAGGCATTGGCAAAACAGAAGCAACAATTAAAAGTTTTGATACCATTATTTTTGTCGAGACAATTTTTTAAAGTTAGTTTCTTCTGAATATTTCAGTATGGATAAAGTATGTCAGCAAATAGATATTTATCTGTGACTAGTTTAGAGGTTGTTTAATAACAAGGGAATGTATTGCTGACATGCAACAATATAAGTTTCTCTCTCTTGTTACAAGCAACTAACTCCATGAAGTGAAGTCCATCTTGAGAAACTAAATAACTTGTCTATTCGTGTGTCAAAAAATTATCTACCTTCTATGGAAACCAAAGATTCATTACTATGTTTACAAGAGCCTGCCAGTAGTCCCTATCCACATCATCACACCCTATTTTTCTTTTCAATATTATCCTCCCACTTACGCCTCAGTCTCCCTAGTGGTTTCTTCCCTTCAGGTTCAGGGGGTTTTCTGCAATTTTCATCACTCTCGTGTGTGCTACATACTCCATTCAGCTCATCTTAATACAAAGATATTGAAAACTGACATCATGTCAAGCGCAATGAATCATTTCTTGAGTTTCAATTTATTTCTTAAGGTACCAGAACATGAACTGTAAAATTATGAGTATCCAATACGAATTCACATCTACAATCTAAAAATTCCTGAAGACAAGCACTACACTGGGTATAAAATCTACTTTCACGCCCCCAGGCAATGATCAGCTGACACATTCAATATAATAAATTTCAAGAGATTCATTCACTTTCTCCTCTAACATGTTTTTCTCCTTTGATTGAAACATTATCATTGTCACTAGATGAAACTGCTTCCTTGGACAAGGAAGCCCTGCTACCAGAGGTGCCACCATGATACTGTGACTTGTGACTCACAAGGCTGTTGCGCGAGCGGTATGAACGGCCACAAACATCACATTCGAAGCTCTGCGGCACGTAGAAGTGAGTGTCGGCCATGTGACGCTGAAGGGACCAGGCACGCGTGAAGCTCTTGCGACACAGAGGGCAGTACGGAGGACCACTTACTCCACCACTGCCACTGCCAACCCAGCCCCTTCCTAGTAGCTCTGCAACGAGACGAGCAAAGGAAGGGGCTGAGTATGGCGGGGAAACCAACCCCCCCATTTACACAAAGACTGCAAATGATCTTAACAAAATGCTCAATAGTAAAATAATCACAAAGTGTAGCACGTATTGCAAAACTGGAGAATAATTAGATTTCTATTTCACCCTGCTTAAGTAGCCCCTTCCTTACCTTTAACAGCAAAATGCCCATTGTTTTCAACAATTTCAATGCAAATGATAATTACATCAATATTTTCTATTCTTTACAACTGTACTTCTAAAATGTAATGAACATAATTATAAACATTACCAAAATATGCAAAAGTAGCAAGACAGGTACTGTACGAAGGAACAGCCCTCCTGACTATGAATGCTATTGTGTCCACACCATTTTAGAAGTGCTGAGATCAGACAATTTATTCTTTAGCTTGAAATACTTCAAATAGGCTGACATTAAAACACTTCTCTATTAAGATCAATGGTCTCCATGTCATACAATTGCAGAAAATAAGGTAAAGTCTTTCTCAGCACACATCAAGAAACCAGATTTTAATAATCACAGCAATAGCTGCTTCCAATAAAAGTTAAGAAGACAAATACAACATCAACAGACATAATTTCTTGCACATATCATTACACTGTAAGCAACTACAATTATATTTCTGCAAAAGAACTGGAGTATATGGAGTGTATGAAATAAATTTATCACAGTATATTCAAAAGCACCTATCGTTTCTAAGGATAACTATTTTTACGTGAATTTATATGTACTGAGCCATGTCATGTATACATTTGTACACAATTCCTTGTTTTCTACAGTTGCAAACAACA
Organism: Zootermopsis nevadensis; assembly: GCF_977971745.1. Taxonomy (NCBI): domain Eukaryota; kingdom Metazoa; phylum Arthropoda; class Insecta; order Blattodea; family Termopsidae; genus Zootermopsis; species Zootermopsis nevadensis. The sequence goes on along the minus strand of NW_028259141.1, from coordinate 8,656,839 downwards.
GTTCACACGTAACACAATTCAATTAATATGATTTCTTCTATAATAAAGCCAATGACAACATTTCATGCTATTACTCCTTGGTATTATTTCATCACTGACACACATTTAACATTATATTCATAACCTACCCTCATTTAATGTCACCAACTGGCATACAATATCTCGAACTTCTGGAAACAAGTAATGAAAACCATAGGACGGAATGTATTTTACAAAGTGTTGCTGCAACATTGTGCAGAGTCAAATATTACAAAGAGGACCTAAAACATATTACAAACTGCAATGATCTCAAGGACCAAGGACAATATACAGCAACAAAAGAGTAGGCCACAACACCAAAGAGCTGAATGAAAAATGACAAGCCAGCACAAGGAACAAACTAATGTAGAATCCATCAGAGTTGGCAGTGGTCAATGACTTCATGGTAAAGTGGCTGTTGAGCCTAAACACTGGATTTGCACAAACAATGATGATGGACTATGTCCAAAAAAATAATAATCACATATTGTGGAAAAGCCAGACAGCAGTGATAAAATAGCACATTAAAAGTCAAAAACAACCATATTACTGATCTATGCACTCTACTGGCATGCAAATAAGAATTTTCAATGTAGAAGTTATATGGAAATAAATATACAAGAGAAGATAAATATGGGTACTAACGTAAATTTGCACCTTTAGTGGCAAAGTTTATCAATAATACACAAATGAGATCACCATGATAACCAAGGTGTCAAGGAAATTGGTAATTTCTTCAACCATTCTGTCTCTTCAATGGCCCTATCTGGTTTCTTGTTGAGGCTAGTTCATATAACAAGTAAATATAGAAAGAGTAGACAGGCTGAAATGCAACATTGCAAGAAATGTAAATGCAAACGCATAAATAAACATTACATAACTTCATAAATGAAGATAATTCAACAACCATCCCATATTGCTTAGTACAGTCTAACCCCATAAGAGAGCAACTCTTTGTCAACCACCAATACTGGTATTAAAGCGGGTATGGCGGTAAACCGCCAGATGGTGTGTGAAATACTATAGTTATGATCCTGAGGGCAGAATAAAAGGCAAAATTGTAGAGGAAGAATCCATATTTAGTAAGTTTTCTAATAGTAATCTTACACAGTATTAATCCTTACTTACACCATTCAAATAACTAATGCAATCTCATGGCCAAGTTTTGCAACCTTCAACTATCTCACAAGTTCACATTTTATTCTCTGATCTCTTATCTCTCTGAAAACATCTCCAACGCAACACTCGGTTTATCCCATACGAAGGAAAACTGTTGGCTATATTTTGCTGACTTGCAGCAGAATATTAGTCTTTGTAAGCACACACATACTTTTCACCAACACTTAAACCCGCCCTTTTTCTCATGTTACACAAACACAACATACTTTGATTATACTTAACTTCCTTACTTTATGATAGTTCTAGCAACTATATTTAAACCAAAGTGCATTTCGCTTACTATGTTAGTTACACAAAGAAAATGTGCAGATGACGTTCTCATTATGGAAGAGTCCATTACTCTTCTCAAACAGCAAAAACAAAGTGGATCTGAAACTGTTTTATCATAATTCTTGTAAATATGTCATTATATGCAGCTTATTCTCAGTAACGTTCCCTTTTCAAATCAACACCCCTCCTTTTAGCAGGTTCATTTACCATTAACTACTTGTATTAAGAATGTCAACAATTCCACCACTGACTCAAAACAACAAGAGACTAGTGGAGGTGGCACTTTATAAGGTGATTCACTTTTAAATTATGTAAGGAATTTCTATTCGTAGGTTCTCATGGGTGCAACACAGAGAAGTGATATATGTACATATAAGGGTTTGACTGTAATTTCCTCCACAAAGGTAGAACTTTATTTCAAACTGCAAATACGCAGTACCCAACATCAAAGAACAATTAATTGGCATTGCTGAATATTTAATTAAAGAAATTAACAGGCCAAACCCATTTACTGCACCAAAACCAAGATGAAAACAGAATGTTTTACTAAGGAGAAATCCAAAACTGAGTGAAAGAATAACAAAATCTGACTGCATTACAGGCAAACACAAACAAACAGCAGCTTCATAGGTGGTTTTCTTAAGTAAATGAATACCTCATTGCAAAAGAAGCTACACACAGAAGACCCAATAAGGGTGATTTTATCCTGAAAACAAAAGAGGGCAGAGTTGTACTACAAAGGGAATGTGTGTATATATCACAGCAAATCTAGCTGGAATGCTAGCACCATCCACGGTTGTGTTCAACTTCAAAAGAGTTCCAAGCGAGGATGCCAACAGTATCATATCTTCTTCGGGAATTGGATGGCCTGAAAGTGACTGGATGTATGGCACTACATTTCTTTACTACATGATGATCATGTCCTTCCCACAGTTGCTGAAGAAAGAAATTCAGTGTCCCAATCTTTGCTTGTTACAGTTCTGTTCCCAAGACTGTAGTAGAATTAACAGCACATCTCCCTAACTGAGCCCACAGATGTGGCCGTGGCATGGAGAGCAGTAAAATATGGCAGGATAAAAAAACACAACTGACCTTCAAGAGTATAAACCTAGTAACCACAAGTATGTTGCATATTCCCCCCCCCCCCCCAACCACAAAAATAATTGTTGAAAAGTGGAAAACTACCACTGTCACCTGATAATCACAAGAACTGTCACCCACAATATAATTTAGAGCATTAGAAATGCCCTCGCATATAATCTAGGAGTTCAATGTGCTATTATCACAGGAACTGTAAGGAACAGATCCCATCTTGAAAAGCTAACAGTTGCTCAGCTATACAAGAGATTTCCAACTTTCTATAAAGCAAAAGGTTCATTACCATGGTCACAAAAGCCCACATGAGCAAAATAATTCCACCTATACCCTCCCACCCTATTTCCCTAAGATCCATTTTAATGTGCTAATTCCCCATCTAGTCTTCTAACATAATCAGAAATGGAACTCAGAACACAGTAACTTGTATCTTGTAAAGCAAAATATACCATATATTTAAACACCAAATGCTGGCATCTGAATTTCGAATTCTACATGAAGACAGCAGCATCAACTATAATTCAGATGTCAATGAAAAATTCAACTTTTTCCGTAAATTCCAGAAATGAACAAAGTTAGAAACTAATGTACCTACCAATAAGTCATAAGTCAATGCATCCCATTCACAAATAGCACTTAAAAATTACTATAAAAGTTTTAAAAATATATATGACTACATAAATAATTACTTTTTAGAAAGTGGGTTCAGTGAAAACTGAATATACCAACATGGAAAATCAGGCTGCTCTAGGAACAAACTTTAAGTTTACATATGAATTATGGGTAGTAAATTCCTCTAATTTATACCAGACACAACCATCTAACAAAGAATGGTACACAGGTACACATTCTAGGTTAAGTCTGCAAGTTATATTTAAAATGTGTTATCCATACATAATTTAGAGACTCATTTTCTACTTTCAATTTACACTTTCAAAAGATTTATAATGTTTATGGTTTCATCCTAGGTATTTATATCTATTACTTTCAAAACTACAAAAGAAAAGAAAAGGAAGAATTAACATGTGATTATTGCTTTCTTCATAAACTCCTGTGTCTCTTCTCATTACATAACTCTCTTCAAAATGCCCACTTTCCAAAAGTTATCAAGTTAAATAGTACTTCACTTTAAAGTAAAGTAAAACGTATATGATTAAAAACATTTCAAGCAATCATAGAGGTATATATTGACCCATAAGTTCTTTTTCGATTGTTGCCTCTAGTTTGTCTATAAAATACGACTATCAAAAATTAAATTCCTGATATTTTCAATTAAGAACTTCTAAGAAAAATTTAACTGGTGTTGCTAAGGACCCTTTAGCAAATTATATCTAATAAGTACAATATGTATAAAACAGATCCACAAAAAGACTAAACTTCCATGCTAGCCATCAATGTAAAATAGTCACAAACTTCCAATACATTCCAAAGAAATTAAACATCACAACATTTATTACTACAGAATAAAAAAACAGCTGTACAGTCATTTCCAATTTTTATCCTTTATCTACACATTTTAATAATCTTCAAATTGTATACATGATAAATATTAGCAAATTTAAATTAAAATACCCCAAAATCACAAACTAAAAGTACCGCAAATACTCAGCACTAATAATTAATATGTTTTTGCAACTTTAAATTTGCCAAAATTTGGCTGCCATGTTGTAATAAACAAATTTTCCAAAATTTGGCTGCCATGTTGTAATAAGCAACACCTCAAATTAATTAACTGCAATTAAATGGTAGCTTATGCACAGCCTTTCGAAGAAGCAACTATCTGCATTTTGTATGTAACTATTTCACCTACTTCCTTTATGTGACTGGAATGAACTATGGATGATTTATTAAAACAATTTCAAATTATTTATTGCATATTTTCCTTTCTGTCACCTCTCACACAAACACAGAATATTTATATGGAAATAACTGTACATTTCAACAATAAAAGGCTATTTATGTCCAACAGGTATGTGCCACATATATCACCCTTCTCATTTTCAAATAACCAGTTTAGAAAATAAGTAAATATTTATTTTAAATATATTTAAAGTTATGACATACCTATTTACATTAACAGCCACATCTAACAGGTGAGAAAAACTGATGTTAAAGACTGAAAAACAACCCAGTTCTCAATAATATCTGGACATAAGTAAGATCATCTTAACTGCTTACATTTTAGTCATATTTCGTACGTTAACAAAAATGCTCGTTTGTGAGCTCCGGGTTACAACACAGCATAGACTTGTAGATGGTTACCAACATTTTGGAGGAACACAGTTTCATCTTCAGAGCGATGGAGACGATACATTCCTCGAAACTAGTAACCACCTATGAAGACTACAGTGTCTCACAACCCACAAGGCCACATTTGATATTTTTACCACCACGAGAACCTCAGATTGCTTAACTGCTCTGATCTTTTACAGAGTAATATCTCTTCTACATGAACAATTCAAATAATATATTTTTTTAAATAAAATACAAAACCAGGTTCTCTCACGCGTTAGTACGAGTAACAAGACGGAAGTTTCCTCCTTACCTTGTGATGATGTCCCTGCTGATCCATCTGCACTTCCTTGTAGACTCTGACTACCAACACCTACAAGCCAATCAAAAGTGATGCACAGGTATTAGACACATGAGAGTGTTTAAAAAATACAAAGAAAAATATATTTATTTTATATATTAAAAGTGTAAAATTGTAAAATGTTGACAAATACAAATGTTATTTCAATGCATATACAACAAAGTTTAAGCAATGTACATAAAGATGTAATTCATCTTCACAAGAGTAAATTCCAAGAAAGGGCATATTTTTTAAGACAGGTCCAAGCTCAGAAGCAATTTCTATCATAACATACCCCTACCAGAGTATTAAAAAAATTAATTCTCTACCAACTGCTAGGGAGAAATTGAAGACCTGCAATATCATCTTCGGGGGAAATACACCGTACATTATTCCTTAATACATCATACATAAGTAGGGCTTGTGATGTATATCACAAACGCATCAGCCAACTCAAAATCCACTTGCCCAAAACCTCGCAGTATGCTTCATACTTCATATTACATGGAGTCCCACATAACTCAGAACCTACCTACTAGCACATGGCAGCTATGCTCTGTATTGTGACCAACTCACTTCTATATTTAATACTGGGTCGTTAAGAAAGGTCGTGGATTGAAGATAATATTTATAAATACAATAACATTTTGAAATTCTGATTTTTTTCCTCAAATAACAATAATTTATTTCATTTTTAATATGTACGCACATGGATCAAAGTTGTCACTAATCTCAGGTGCACTACACATAGGGTATAAGTGAGCGTACTTCCGTGGCCCTGTATATTTGTGAATTTTACTGAATGAGTAAATAAGACAGGTAAAATTATTTAACATGCCTTATTCTGGTGCCTCTTTTAACCATTTACAAACATTTACTAACAAACTGATGTGGTCGAGAAACAACACCCACTTCTACATTCTTTCCCTAACCTATAAACATTTATTACAATGTTTCAAAAACAATTAAAAATTATATTGCATCGTAGTTATCCAGCCAACATACCTGATAATCCCGCCATGCTGAAGTTGAATGATCCTGTCGAGGTAGCAGAAGTAAATAGTTTACTCTCTGGTGTAGAGAGGTAAACAGAACCTGGGTGTCCCTGAATACTGTCATGATCATCATGATCACCAGCTGAAAGTGATGACTGCTGATGACTTCCTGCTGGGACATCACCACCAGCAGCCTCTACAGAGTCATTGCTGTTATCCATGTCTGCTGCTCCACACATCAGTTCTAGAGGTTCTGATTTCACGCCATCTAACATTCCAGAGGTAGGAGAAGGTGTAGAATCGCCATCACCTGAAGCTACATTGCCATCTGATTCTGTCTTCCTATTGTTACTTGCTGTTGTGGAGCCTTGAGTTTGTTTGGAAGAGAAGGGTGAAGAAGAAAAATCGGTAGCTGTCACCTGATTGGTTGAAGCTGAGGTAGTTTCACCATTGTTATGGTTGTTATTCTCAACATTAACAGATGTTCTTGCCCTTTTGCTTGGGGATGAATGTTGCGACTGTTCTGATGAATCTGACTGCTGCTCGGCAGAGTTATGTCGTTCCCGTCGACTTGAAGATGAAGCTATGGCTGCCGCTGCTGCTGCACGTCGCAATAGCTGGTTCACTGTTGCTCCACCTGAGGTAGCATTTGAGTGTTGGGAAGATGGAAGTGGTGATGGAGGTGACGTGAACAAAGCATCTTCAACCAGTTTTTCAGAAAAACTGTGTTGGTGCCCACGAGAGCTTGGCAGTTGTGCAGAAAACTAAAACAGTCAAAGGTATAATCCTTGTAGTTTATTTATAATGAAATGAAACAACAAAAAATTACTTCTTAATGTCTGAATGACTGTTAAATAAGCAATGCTAGTGATTTTATTTCCAAAATTAATGGCATGCAGACTTCAGGCTTAATCATTTAACTACAGTACTTGTGCCTCAGCAGTGACAACTATAAAAAAGGCTGCAAAATATACCAGCAACAAATTCATTCAGCTAAAATACAGAATCACAATAAGCACAAACTGTTTCATTTTAAAACATGTTCTATATATTCTCCATAGGTTTCTTACCTCATCTCTGTCTTCTGCTTGTTGTGTTAACCCGCTCACCCTCAATACTTCTGCAGTCTTCAAGAATGAGGTAAGGTTCCGCTGATGTACATTCACTTCACCATGATATATGAACTCGACTAATGCATGCAGGTCAGCAAAAGCCACATCTTGCAGCACAATCACCGGGTGCTTGCATGGTGTACTCTGTCATAAAAACGAATTTGTTAGAAATACTGCTTACAATTTCATAAACATCAGAGTTAACTATGTGATTTTCATGTGATAATGCACATAAACAACATTACAGTTCATTCACCTTAAGAAGTTCTCGAAAGTAAGGACTGCATGCTGAGAGTACCACACGATGAGCTTTGAGGCTTTTGCCATCACAAGCCAACGTTACATCAACAAAATCTTCATCATCACGTAAATTCTCGAATGCAGAGGTGATACTACTTTGATAATTGTTCCAACGAAGGCAAAAGTGCTGAGTGTCTGCCATACTCATTTTACTCTACCTGAAACCAAAAAAGTGAGGTTAAAATGGCACTTCTCATAACAAAACTTTCAAAGATTGCATTCATATGTCATCTTATAAAACAAAATGCAATAATGTTATACTATCAGAAATATCAGACATGTTGCGAACTGATATATTTCAAAATAACATAATTAATATGCATAGGAAATAGAACAAAACGTACATTCCATCACTATAATAAATCTTCACATAATACTGTTAACTTGTAAATTGGCCTTAGGGTTTAGCTACATTTTTTGGCCTTGAACGAGTAAAACAAAAATGGTGGAAAATGGCGTCCTTAAAAAATAGAGCAATGGATACATCAGCTTATAGTCGTTCACAATTTCATAAGATTACTTGATATATAGCACATCACCTCGAGCTAAACATAATAACTATTCACACAAGCCAATTACAAATCAATAGCACTGTCATCCGAAGCAAAATAAGTGATAATTGTCATTACTATTTTTGCCTATTTTTCTAGTAATTGACATTGACATTGTCTAATGTCATACAAACACTGCTACAAAAAATGACATCAGATTCACTGGTAGATACAAAATGAAAACCAAACAACGATATAAACAAATTCACCTTTAGAGACGACAACCGTTACTGTTACAAATTATTATATAAAAATATGTTATTACATTCTTTTTTCCACCGGCCTCATCGGCCAAGCGTAAACGCGTACACTACACAACCGCGTCCCAAAAATTGGGATCACGGGCGGTTCTGCGATAGCCGCGAAATACAAATAATTTTAACTACCGGCAAATTTATTTCGTATATAAGACGTGCGAGTGTTCGATTATTGTTACCTGTTCTTTCGTTTAAATCAAAACTTCTAATAAAAGCCTGTTTCATTACAAAGCATTCACAAAAAACATGCCGCAAAAAAACTCGCACATCAGATAATTCTTTATCGGTACGTGAGACATCTGTCGTAATAACTCTGCACTAAAAATAGCGCGTACGCTGCAAGACGTGTAATGAAAATGCGGAAGGATACAAAAACGAAACAATTGAGTTCCAATAAAAAATACATTCAAATTATAAAAAAATATTATAATTTAATGAACAGCCTCGGATGACATTTTACTTACGTTCCTAGTCGCCAAATGTGAAAGTATGAACAGACTGAATATCATGGGAAAATATAATCGAAATGAAAATACAATAATAAGAAAAATTGTATATTCATGCGCTAATGAGCTATGCACCCCCACCCCTGTTTAATCCATCCCCAAAAAATCATTACGTTCATCCGCGGTTAGCAAACTGCGCATGAACAAAGTTAATTCGTTTCACACAGTAGAAGAAATACACTTGTGTAAATCAACTATTTTTCCTCCATTGTCCTGTATCGACTGAATAATCAATAGCATAATAAAACCACTGCTTTCAGCGACATGCAATTCTTGAGAAACATCAAACGCAGCCAATCAACGGAATACCTATGCAAACTGCAAATCATACATATAGTCAATGATACGAGTTACCCTTCCTTTTTCTTTAGTATATAGCTTTTCCGTAATGATTTCAGGAACGTCTAACCACTTATTTTTATCATTAGAAAATCACGTCTTACACTTTGAAATTAGTACGTCACGCACACATACCTAAAGCTCCGTGAAATTGGAAACAAAATATCTGACTGTTGTGATAGGTACACAGATGTTATAGCCGAAATGATTCAAAATGCAACAATCGACACTCGCGTTAGAGTTTATATTTTTTTAAACAGGAGGATTAATTATTTTCACGAATAAGTTGTAATTTAAACTAAGTTACCTTCCGTGTGACGGAGTTTAGAAATACAATCAAAATGAATAGAAAAAGAGTAAAACACTGATCTTGCGAGCACCAGCTCAATCACAGGAACACACACTTCCTTTAAAATTGTGGTTACGAAAGCAAGTAAACCATGTCTCAGAAGCTACTAACAAAAATATCTGTTTTCATTTGATAGTTTTAAGCAGTTGCTCTTTTGTTCCAACTCTGGAGAGTTGAATCAGTTTCAAACTCGTGGAACAACTTTTTATTGAGTGTCGCAAATTCAGAGGAACCTTAACCAGCATATAATACCCTCACCCCTCCCGCCTACCCTCGCCATGGCTACCTAAAACTGGAAGTACAGCTTCGCGAATTTCGTACGACACACACTGAAAATTTTTGCCAAACCGTTCAATGTTAGTAAAGTCTGGCTGGACATCTTCTCTAATAAATCGACTAGGGAAGGCATGTTGTGAAAGATTAAATGATTTTTATTCTATCTGCAACAAATTCACAGTTTGATCCAGCTACCGATTCATTCACATCATTAGTATAAAAATAATATATAACTTTTTATCAAAAAATCATCATTAATTTATAATTAATAATCCATTCCCAAAAACTGCATCGGGCTTGGAGACAATTCTATATATTTATATCAACCAATTTCACGGAATTTTATATCTTAAATTTCTGCAAGAACTCAAAATCCATTATGGCAGGTCTTACTTCCACGGTTTGAAACATACGACCACCTCCATCGGATGAGACGAGTTGAGTTTAGCAGCTTGTCGCCATATACAGCAACTGACTACTTCCAGTTTCTCGTTCTTTAAAGTGGCGTTGTGTGTTCGGAAAATTGAAGTAAAAATGGCTTATATGCCCACTTAGAGATAAGCAAGTAAACTGCAGTAAATCAACTTTTAAACAAGCCAAAAAAAGGCCCGTTTTCTCCATTATTGTCTTTAGAATTTATGCCAAAGCCGTTATCAATACTTTGTTTGAGGGATGCTGCCTGTTGCTAGGTGGAGAACACAGGTAGTTTACTTGGGGTTTGGATGTGAATGAACTCAGTGCACCTTTCGTTATGTGATTGCTGATGAAAAAGAATTGCATTCTTTCATAGGACCCCTTCTCCACTTTTTAACGTCATTTTGCTGAGATAATGTTGACCGTAATTTCGATTAGAGAGTCCCTCAGTTCGTGTCCTGTTTTCACTGATTTACGAAAGACAGACCACGCATTACAATCGTTGGTTTACTGTTTAGTTCACATTCTAGGCGTGACTGTGATCTGATTCTGTGAAGTCTGTTGCCAAGCAGCGCAGATTGGTTGGACATCATATCTTGTGCATATTTTTTTAAAATATAAAATTTGAGTCCTCGTCTTTAGGCGAAACATACAAGAGAGGAAGGATATATTTGCTCTGTAAGGCCCCTTGCATAAACATCATTCGTTTTATTTACAGTTTACACAAAGATGCTGTAAGTAACTAAGACTATATCCTGGCGTCTAATAGTCCAACGATAAATAATTAGAAAGGCTGTGGAAAGAAGCGGTCGTGACTATAATTTAAGACGTTTTTCTGGAATCTATCTGAAGAGACTGAGTAAAACCACAGAAGCATCCCTCGGAATGACTGATTTCCAGATTGGGTACCTGGGACCTCCCGAATATGAAAAAGGAGATAAACCATTCTACCGAGACGTTCGAAGTTAAAGATATTCATGAAAAGCAGTTTATGAAACGTCGTGATTTTTAAAAATTTAAGTTCTAAAACATATACATTGTATAATTTCGAAAAAAAATCACAATTGCTACAGTTCCGCTGAATGATATAATTATCATTCAGTTAATTAGATAATTTGAACTGGTTGCGCTGAATTGTGATATAGAAATTAGGTCTATATTTTTACAAAGAATATGTTTCAGCATTAACCAACTGGCATTTTTAATGGAGATGCTCTGTTTTCTTTGAGGTAGGAACCGAATTGTTATGCTTCAAAGGATTATATGAAGCATTCTTCATTCCGTATCCATTTTAAGCTCTGAAACAGCATTCAACTGGTGTTATCGGGATGCACTGGAAAGTTTCGTGACCTCACAAGCGCCGAGTTTCTTGAGGTTGTAAGATTAGTGCCATTGACTTAATATCTGTGAATTAAATCGCCAAAGAACTTGAGACATATCATCAAGGGCAATAGGACGAAAATAAATAAATATATATATATATATATATATATATATATATATATATATATATACAATGCATTTATATACGCCCTTTATGGATGTGTAAAGATATGTTAACGGACTGATTATCGTTCCAAGAACGAGATACGTACGTGAACAGTAGGAAAAACGTCCTCATAGCGTAAGTTAACTACCACCACTAAATTTGTTTTATAATAATTTAAAGAAATTACAAGCACATGTTTAAAATAATATAATGATATAAATCTTATAAAAGTTCACGTTGGTAACTTAATGAGGCAAGAAAGATTTGCAATCGGAACTATCATCTCATCATAAGGAAATCGGATTGTCCTTTAAACACAGAGATTTCAGGTTCTCACAGAGGGGAGTGTGAAGATGGCTGACTTCTGTATCGTTGCGCCGTGTAGCCTGGTTTAGAAGTTTACCGACATTTCAGGGGCCCATCGCCAAGATTATGAAGGCAGCAAGCCCCTATTAAATGGTCGGTACTACACAGAGTAAAAACCTGGAGGACAATCATTGTCGCTTCTCTACCAACATAATACCCATAGTTTAAAAATATAAACTTTCCTAATTGTCCTATCCATTTTCAGAGTTCTGCCTTTCCAATTCCCGACATCGCAGGGCTTGTAACAATACCAGAGGTCAACTTTCATTGCATTGAACAGGTTCATAACAATGGTTGATTCGTTACGTTGCAGCGGCTTGTCGAATATATCAGCTTCTGCACGTTAATTAATTTGAATTGTTAAACTAATTTGCTACAGCTACGAAACAATACGCAAGAAAACATAATAAAGTTATATTTTATTGTAATCATCGAACTGTCAACAGCATCTTCATCATCATCGAAACTGTGTCTGTGAACACGGACATATAATCTGCAAATATCAGCAACCTGCTTGCAGACTTGTAAACACTTAAACGGAAATCGTTCCTAATAAATTTCCTCTAAGAAAAATATGTACCTGCACATATTTTATTTAATTTAATAATCAATGCTCGAAAGTGATACAGTTACCTTCGAATGAATGCATTTTGAACGACTGCGTAAAGCAATAACATAAATGTTGGAATCTGAATTACGTACATTTAAGTAATGAAAAGTCGTAACATGTCATATCTGTGCAACTCCAAAACTTCCTAACTCTCTTGTCATATTATTCAAATTTGAAAGAGTTCTTATCTCGTTGAGTGACACCGCCGTGATAAATCTCCATGCTAAAACACGACGACAATTTAACGCATACATTTAACAGCTTTTCTTTCTTCGGGACAATAGAAGATTAAAATCCGATATGGAACTAATACAATTTCGATTTAATTTTATTACTGTTTTTGGTTTAATTTTAAGACAAACATTTCCACCTTATTTTTCCCAAATTGGATCCCTGCCAAGTTGATATTACGTTCAAAAATTCATTTCGTGGCACGGTAAATGAAAACTCTACTTAGCATTTTGATAACCCCTTGAAATGTTTACGTAACAAGAACGGAGTCTGCTATAAACCAAACTGAATCTTATATTAGTATAAAAACACGTGACCTCGAATATACTAATCACAAAAAACCTTCGATGAAGTAAAACTTCTAAATGTTTTTATTATTTTTTGCTATTTTTGCAGACAGCTTTTAGTTCCATTAAAAATAAGAAATCCTGTCTGGTATCTACTGCTCATTTCCTCATAAAATTTAACCTTCAAAGTATAAGCTTATGATAGTAAAAATAATTTCGGGGCTAATAAATCTTAAAATCTGCAGAATAGATTACTCTTCTTTATTTGTAAATTTAATGTTATAAGATACACTTTTAATGTAACGTCTCACAAAATATTTGGAATAAATTTTATTCTGGAACATTAATAGGTACTTCCATTCATTTCAGACATAATAAGAAAAAAAAATTATGTTAATATTATAGTTTCTTATGAAACTAGTTGCTGCTACAAGATTTTATAACTTATTCATAAAATTACAAAATATAAATCAACAGCAGCTTCTGGCTAAATACTTATGTTTGATTTCAAAATTGATCCCTGAAATAATTGAAAATATCTTCAAGAGGATCAGGCTCAATGAAGAAACAAGAGATGAGACTCAAGTTTTCAGAAGCTGTCATGATCAGGTGATATTTCAAGGTCGTTACAGGAAAGACGCTGAGATTTACACTTTACTACTAAATGACCCATTTGTTATGCACGTGTGTTTCCAAAGCACAGTATCTTTACATTTTTAATACCTCATTGACCTTGTAGTTTATTTATTACTGTTGAGTATTTTAAAGCGGGATTGTTAACATTGATTTCCTCTCTATATCAATAAATTTCACAAATTTATGTAACAATCAAACCTACAATTCAAACCGCAGGAATTATATATCCAAACCATAAACAATGAATACCAGCTGTCTTTGTAAACAACCAGTAATTAATTGGTGCATATAAGCAAAGAGCTGAAATGAATCATAAAGAGCTATGAAAAATTACTGAAGGCAGAAAAACCACCAATCTGGTAGAAATTTCTGTACCACACAGCAAACAGCCTATAACAAACGTGATGTGAGAAATAAGCGGAATGTATTTATCTGACATAATTAATATACAAACATGGTACATGTAAAGCTGCAAACATTTATTGTTTCCAGGATGCCACAACCCGTGTTCCTGTGCCGAGTTCTTAGAATCGTTTCCGGGATGTCACCGATTCAAAGCTCGACCCCAAAGTCTTAGAGTTTTCATTGTTTTCTTCAGTGCCACCAAATTCAGGGATAATACCTCAAATAAGAGTCGTTTTATCTTCATAAATTAAAGCGATATGGCGATATTGCTCTTAAATTGTTTAAGAACATTTTACTCATGTATGTGTAAAGGCGGGGCAACCTATTTTACGGGCGCTGACAGTTTTAATTAATCGTTAATAATTGCCAGATTACCTCTGTATCGAAGGCCACGAAACGGGAACAGGACTTCGACGTTGTTACCAAATCGTGAAACGTATTTTATTAAATGACGCTCGTATTCATATTGTGTGTTGCAAACTGTGGAATTAGCTTTTTAAATTAAGTGAGAATTTTATGTACCACCTACTTTCAACAATCAATAACTTTGGATTTTATATTTACGTGTTTCGTATCATTAGTTCAGGTTCATAATTTTGCTCGGGTTCGTGAAACCGTCCACATTTACGGGGGCACACAAAACGTAATCATTGTAGTTAGCTAAGAAGGATATCAAATAAAGAGAACTGAAGATGTAATTAATGGGCTACCAGAATTTAAAATTATAACGATCATTTCAACCAAATCAGTGCAAATTATAAATCCTTACACAGGCCTAATCGTATCTGTCAGGGTTAATCAGTTGCAGACTATTACGATCTCAATACTGCGACTAGTAATTTCTGTTAGATGAATGTGTGCACTACGTTTCGACCTTTAGATTACTAGAGACTCACGAAGCATCGCAGAGAAACGACTGCAAGGAACAGGAATAACACGGATGTTAGAAATTCTCAAGAAACTTGCTTCTCTGCACTCCACCTCATCTACTTAATTTGAGCTGTTTGTTTTTGTTACTTTTCGTTCAAGTATTCAACTTACAACGCACGCAGAAGCCAGTTCTTTCAGTGAACCCACTGCAATCTCTGGTTTTCTGTACTACATGCTTGAAGCTGGATCTACATTTTTGTACCATGTCTGATTTTTATTGAGTTTTGCAGTTATTTACACCGTATAATTAAGGATTTAAGCTACTTCTTACTTCAGTTTCTTTATTTACGTGTGGTTTATTTAAGCACTGTCAGTAGCTCAAACTATATAGCTTAAAATGTTAGGATGATAAATGGAAAAGATGTGGAAGGAAATTTTTGTAGTCTAATTTAAGATATGCCAGTGTTATTTTACAGAGGAACTGAGGCGAAGTACGAAAAACTTTAGTCGTTATAACCGGTCTCCAGACCAAGAATTTAACCCCGGAACACTCGACCACGAAGTATGGTTAAATAATGACGCCATGTCTCTTACAAGTGTCCGTATTTGCCTGACCATAAATTTCCGGATCTATGTTTTATCTTCAATTAACACAGGCTACCTGCTTTAGCGAACCAAAAAGGATAATTAAATAACTACAATTCATTAAGTTCAATTAAGTTTTATTGAGATTTGAAGTTCTAATATAATAAGTATAAAGACTGCTGTGTTCTGGTATATATTTCCCTATAGTCTGGTATAGACTGACAGACGTTTCAGAGAATCTTATTGCCTACACACTCCAAGTCCTTAAAATTTCATTTGCTCCTGTAATAATTTCACTCCTGCTTTTCCGACTAAAATTTTGTGTGTTTCTCATCTCCGCCTTGCATGTTACATTTCCCAGCCACCTCTCAAACGAATAAATACACAGATTCAGTCTATACTTCGTACTGAAAGAAAAACACGTAGACTGAAAAAAATTATTTACAGCCATCTACACCTCAGGTTTAAAATACGGAGCACCGGGCATGATATGCTGCTGGCTTGGGCAGTGAACAGAGTTTCTGTTGAGGCAGATCAGCTTCTACCGAACAAGCTACCGTGTGGTATTCTGAGTTGTGTAAGACTTTCGTTGGGCAATCTGGTTACTTGGCACTGAGGTCAGTGATCGGTCCGTGGATATGGCTATCGGGCGTAGCTGCTCCAACCAGAGACCCGTTTGTCGGCTTGCTGAAACAGCATCTTAACTCCAAGATGATTTCTGTTAATACGATCTGAAATTTAGATAAAGCATCGGACCAAGAATATTAATGCAGAAAGTATGTCTTCTTTGCAGAAGATGTTTTTTTATTGTATGTTGACTTTTTGTATTGAAACGGTTAAAATGCAAATGTTATATGTAATATTTGTGAACCCTCATAAAAAATCTTATATAACCCGATGATGCAGGTTCTTTCTCGAGAAGCCAATAGCCTCTTAGCTTGTCAAGACATTTCTCGTCTTTTTATAGAATCCAAAGGTTAATTACACTGTCCACAGGACGTCGCCACTGGTCATTATCCTGCGCTAGATAAATCCAGCCTACAACCTCTCACCCTATTTCCACAAGATCATCTTTAATTTATTCACTCATCTACTCCTAGGTCTTATGAATGGTCTCTTCCTTAAGGCTTTCCAACCAAATTTTTTTAAGCATTTCTCGTTTCTCCCACCCACACTTATCTCATTTTCTTCTGTTTAATTTCCCTAATAATATTTTTGAAGAGTACAAATTATGGAGCTCCTGATAACGCAATTTTCTCCAGTCTCTTCTCTCTTCACCCTCATAGATCCAAATATTTTCGTCAACGTTCTTCGATTTAATAAGTTAGTAATCACCTGTACTTTGAACAAAGTGAATCCAGCTATGCTGAGATTTTTCGTGATTTTCTGTCGGCTCTCCAGACAAATTCTGGGGTAGTGTCCTAAATTAGACCACTTTCCTTTACCTTCTATGCTTTCCTAATGTACTACTTTTAATCAACCTGTCGTTATTCGCTTTATAGTACGAGTTAATCAGACCGTCTTTTAATAAAAACAAAATAGGATGTAAAGGCGTGAAGTGGATATCGTGTGCGTCTGTTTGTCAACATGTTTTATCCCTGAAATTACTAATTAGATCTTAATGAATTTTTTTTGGACATTTTTAATTTTGTTCTGTATCTGTAGCCCAACTCTTGCTTTCGAATTGAGCTTTGTCGATATTCTCTTAAAAAGATCACCGTACAAATATTTGTTACATGAAATTACATATATATCTCGCTGAACTCCGCAAGTTTTATTTGAAATATTTTTGTATTTACTGATTATGTAAGGAAATGCATTGATAAATTTACATGTAATTCTCTGAAGTGTTGTATCTGTACTTCTGTTAGCTTTGCAACAGTAGATACATACGCAGTAACATTGAGATCAATGACCGCAAAGACTGTAACTGAAAGACATGCCCAATTCTATATAATGTGAGCACTGAAAAAGCGTAGTTAAATTAACTATAACGAAAGATTATACTGGATGTCTACTAAAGTGAAGTAGGCCAGAAGAACGCTTTTCCACTGCTGTTAATAATTAAGAACAATAACAAAGAGGCTTCCTTCATCACTTTATGGTGAATATAAATTTAAACTTCAGAATTTTTTTTTCCACAAATGGGAATATTGTACGAAAGTTAAGCATGTTTCGATCAAACACTACAAAAGACCCGTGATACGAATAAATGTTATTGACACAGTAAATAGTTTCCGTAACTCCAGATATAGTCAAAATGCAGCGACTATATGAACCCTTGATTTTGCCCACAAAATGCGTTTATGGGTTTCGTTTTATTCTCAGAATAAACGGTGGTTATTTACTTAAACAGAATAAGTTAATTATTCATTATAATATAAAATTGGTGTGTTTTCTTTGAGAAAGGACCTGAAATTTTAAATATCACTTAAATGATCTTCAATCTTATATTACTAATGCAGTTGAATGATATTTATTAACTGAAAATTTAAAATAGCTTTCGAAATTCAGAATATAATTTTAGTAGGTTAAAATATTTATCATCCCCCATAACAACTGTAAGTCTCTCACTACCCCTCCACATTTACCTCACTCTCTCTTCTGCTTCAAGAAATAACGCTGGTTATTTTGAAAAAATTTTATGTTCATAACTCTGCTTGTCTTAGCCTGTTTTCGTCTTATTCATATAATTATTTTCTATCAGCTGTATTAGTTAAGGAAGACGTAATATGTATCTACTAGCAGTGATCAGTTATTGTATTTTGCAGGCCTTGGGTTTCAGCGGGAATTGTCAAAGAATGTTGTTTATGAAGAATCATTTTATTCCATTTAGTATCGTCCCTCTTTCAAGAATTCAGCCCTGTAGTCTTTTCCGGTTCGTAATTAATTATAGAATTGTGAATCCTTAGATATTTGATATGATTTCTTGAACAGGAAAAAGAGCAGTCACTACAGAACAAAGAACTGTAAAATATAAATTATAAAATATTCAAAAAAAAAAATAATGACTTCAGATATTATTCTTTACCGACTGAAGCTGAAATATTTCAGTCAGCCATCAACCAAGTTCTTAGTTTCATTTCACTGCGGACTTGATTTTTAAACGTCTGTGGATGGCTTCAATAGCATCTTACATGTTTATAATCCTGACTTAACAGATACGTCACAAAGCTGCTCGTTTCCCCCAGGTTTTAGTGATTATGTTTAGTCAAATTACAACCAATTTGTAATACAAATTCGTAAATTATATGTGATTTTAGTCAAATTTACGTGCAATGTGGTCCTCTGTCTTCATCTTTTATGGAGACGTGCTTCCAGGGGCATGATCATGGTGAAGATATTCGAATGATAATGCGATTTAAGTAAGACAAACGAGATATTTGAAAGCATTATTATATTATCTACAGAAGCAATTAACAAACAACCAGTTGAGACAAACCTTTCCTGGGCATGGTATCTCTGACGTAATGCTTGTACAGAACGAGTGATAACCTCTATTTAACTCTTACTGTGCTAGTTTTCCTTTAAAAGTACAGAACAAGCCTAAGAACCTATGAACTGTTACTGCTAAAGGGAAAGGAGTTAATGGGTATCACGAGCCCGCATGTATAAGGTAGGATATCCTAATAGAATCAAAGAGGGAAATCATATAGACCTATTTAAGTTACCTAGAAACAATATAAAGGAGAAAACGAACATAAAAATTGACCACGATTAAAGTGTCAGTGCCTTAATATCTCGGTTTGTAAGATTGCTAATGTAATCCTTTACAACAGGTGTTCAAAGTGGCGTCCTCCACATTCAATGCAGGCATTGCATCGGCGACCGAAACTCTGGCGCATCCTTTCAAATGCCTCAGGAGTCTCACGGACCACGTCGGATGCAGCAAGTATTCTGGCCAAAAGTTGTTCTGGGTCGTACACGGGTGTCTCGTAAACGATGCTCTTGACATGCCCCCAAAAGTAATAATCGAGAGGTGTCAAGTCTGGGGAGTGGTCTGGCCTCCTCTCCCTATCCAACGCCCGGGATAAAGTGCGATTTAAAATTAAGCCAGTAGGAGAATAGCAAAGTACGATTATTTCAGCGGTATGTTATCAGACTTCCCTACCTTCAATGGCCTCGACTGACTCAGGATAACTTCGGAGGACATGGATTCCTATTCGAAAGTTGTTCTCTCTGAGTCCCTCTATACGCTCCTTCAGTTTGGCCCCAACCTTTTGAATCACTCTGAATATTTCAAACATGTGATCCGAAAGTGTCAAGGCAAATCTACTGAAGGAAAATTGTACGCTGTGCACAGCTTACATGCAGGAGTTTCTATTACACATTTACATGGAAATTATTTTTTTGAAAATAATAATTCTCTAGACGAAGAATAGACGGGATTGTAATTAATAATTTTATAAGTTTTATCTATAGGTTATTAGAGAACAGGCGAAAAAATTGGACATTATGAACTGAACTGTGTGCCGAAAGTAATGTGGTCTTTACTTCGCCATGAATTAGCTCTTTTTCATTTTCGACGGGTATACATTTTAGGGATGTACTGTACTGTAAGTATATCTAGTCTTAAAACCTTTTTTTTATTATTATTGTCCGCAGAAAACTACATCTCGTAGCAAGTCTTTGTTGCACAGTCTGAACTTGTTGTGTCTGTGCAACAAAGACGTAAGCAACAACAAGTATCGAGGGTTACGTGTGTCCTTGTAATACAAACGTCAGCGCATTAACGACATATCGCTTCTAATATAAATGATAAAACTGTGTTGGGAAAAAAAATTAAATTGAATGTCAGCAGCCAATGTTATAATTAAATACGCCATCTTATTTATTTTTCTTCCAAGACTATTTTCTGTTTAACCAATAAATGCTCTTTCAGATGTCTGGCATGAGAGCAGTAAAATACATAAAAGTAATTTGCGTTGAATTTTAATGCGCAGACACATACCAGTATATATGCATGTGGTTTTAAGACGTTCTTCAGACTGTCCCATTCCTCGACTTACCTCTGCAGAAAGTTTTAACCGTTTATATCAAACCGTAACTACATGCATCAGCCTCTACAACATTCAAGAACTAAGTTTTGTCCACTGAGTGTATTTAGGTGTGCGGAGTACTCAACGATAATTTCCCTAAACAACTCGGCTAATTTATCTTCGTAATTGTGACGCTTTGTATTTCTTTGAAGAACGGAATTAATTCTTAAACATTATTTCTATTCATTTACACACTACCTCCACGAAATGGACGAAAACTGGAAACCTTCTGAAAGAGCTTTTTCCCTCTTCTCCAAAAAATAAAATTATCAATCGAGGGTTTTACCTGCGTTTTTAGTAATCATAAATTCCTGCGTTATGTGAGGAAACAGACGCATTCTTCTCCACACGAAATAAGACTGAAACATATTCGCAGATCGCGAAGCAATTGTTTTCATGATAGCTACAGGGAGGTACGTGCTTTGTCCTGCAATCACTTGCCCACCCTCGAGGCATCATCTTGTATTTGTTCTCTTAAACTAGATTGTAAACGCTGATAAGATTAATTATTTGCAATAGCCGTAGCTCATCATAGAGCTCTATCTTTAAAGTGCCAACACTATGAGCTGTGTGTGGAAGCTGTCTGTGGCGCATCGCTCCTTTTTCCTCTTACGAAGTGCTGTTGCTTGCTACCTTCTTCCAAATAGGACCACAAACCAGACAAGCTGCCAATGTGCAACGTAGCTGCAAGGGATTGTTAGCAGTTCACTCACTGTTTCAAAAGTTTAATGCCTTATTAGCATAATAACCGGATCCCCCCCTCCGAAAACTGTATTTAGCAAAAACCTGTTCTTATGTACCATGAAGTGACATTCAAACCTTTCACTCTACGCGGTTTTACTTCGGGTAGGTCCAGTATATTAACGTTTGCGTGTTGTCCGCAGGGTTTTAATGTTGCTGGTCGAGGATGAGCTTAAGACACAGGGGAGAGAATAATTTGGTTACTTTTAACAACTGGTGTACGCATGGATACGAATTTAAATTTGTATCTGTCTATATGCAGAAGACATGTTTTCCATGCTCCAGTAATTTAAAAACCAATGCACGGTTCGCAGACTTTTAAAGTGAAGTCTCACAGTTAATTAAATTAAAATTGCTGTAATTTGTAATTTTGAAACAGGAAAATTGCCAATGACATTGAAGCCAAGAATATTCTGACAGCGAACCGCAATCCGAATCTGTTTAATATGATTTAATAATTAGTACTGTTGTTGAGACTTTATGTCATATTATTTTCATAGAAATATCGACGTAATGTTCCAACATATCGATGTTTATATATGTAGAATACTACTCCTGTGTTCATCAGTTACATCAGATTCAGTAAGAAGTAGTGTTTACTAGTCTCTCTCGTGCTTTCCTCTAAATGCAAATATTTCACAGGGTACAGAGTCAACCATACGGCCTGTAACAAACCAGGAAAGGCAGACTAATTTACATCAAACAAACCTCAGAGTGGAAAGCTGTCGTAGAATATGAAACGCAGCCATGTTTAAGACACACTACAAAAAACACATCCATAAAAGCCGCCTCAGATCCCTTTAAATGTGAGTCAGACTTTCTACTATAAAATTTATTCGTAATTGTATTTAAGATTTGTTTAACGATGCTACCAGTAGCTCAGACTGTACTGCATAGCGTTGAGTAATAGGACGATAAATGTCATGGAGTGAATGTGGAAGACCAACCGTGGTATAACTTAAGATTCTGTCCCAGCATCTGGCTGTCAGGATAGCAAGACTCCGGATCCATATTTGAATTTTGGGTTTCCTGAAGGAGTGCTACCACTCCGCTGTGACGTTCGGCCGTTTACACTGAATGAATGGTTTAGTGGTTTTCCTTATTCATTAACTGCAAATGTTGAAATAATTCTACATATTTATATTGCCATTCAGTATCATTTTGTCTGTTGTGTTCAAGTAACGGCTTTTACTGATAATATGATAGCTAGAAACAATCTAAAATGGCGTTTTAATAGGCCATTATGTATTCAGTCCACATACTTTCAAATTATTCACAGACTATTATCTCGTCATTTAATATTTTATGACCAACGCAGTTAGAAAGTCGCTACTAAGCAACCAAAGAACCAGAAGTTTCTTTAATGCCATAAATGTGAACAAATGAATACGGAAATAAATGTCGTTTAACAACACATAGTCTACTTCTGTCCAGTGACACATTCTTGCACTGCTATGATCCCCGGTACACAAGAACGCACAGAACAGAATCAGAATGTTGTCTCTCCAAACAAGAAGAACAAGTTGCATAACTATAGGGGCATAAACGTATCTTATTTTACATGTTTCGGAATCTAATTCATCACATCAGAAACATATCGCCCGAAATAAAATAAGTGTATTTATGTAAAAATCTTTATTTTTTAAAACACTGCCACATCGTGAATTCTGATACATCATTAGGCTATACAAACGGGATGTTCAATTTAAAAACAGCAAATGCCATAGAAATAACATCTGTTTTCCCGCTTCTGAAACATTCTGCTTGGAACGGCTGTGCGTGGGAGTAACACCGTGTTTATATTGAAAGCTTTCATTTCAAACGTTTTATTGATTTAAAGCTTAGCTTCTCTGTACGCGGTACAGGTCACAGCGGCAGAGCGCGCTGTACCACCGACCTCACAACCCTGTCGATACAGGCGTGGTACTTCTCTTTTGTACGTCCGTGTGTTCAGCAAACACACTTGTTCTTCATTAAGTATGGAACGCGTGCGGGCGAAAGTTTGCTTTCGTCAGAGGACGAATTTGCAAATGAAAAAAGAGCTGAAGAAAACACATGCATGAGGAAGGAAAAGATGGAATGAGGAGAAATTGAGGAAATGTGCGAAAGATAAACAGTAAAAAAGAATTTGCAAATAATTTTTTTAGAAGAGAAACAAATAATCTAAAACGAGACCAATTTTAAGAAATATGGACAAATTCAATGGAGTTCTTTCATACTAAGATAGAACACGAAATTGTTCTATAACTTTTATTAGAAGACAGAAAGAAATAAAGAAAGAAAGAGAGGGAAATTACTAAACGATGAATTTTTTACGGCAATAAAATGACTAAACTTTCACGCCATAAATAATTTAAATAACCTCAGTGATTGATAAGGTAGCGTTAATTACCCTACAAAGCATATCAGAAGCTGCACTAACAATAAACTGTAATGTAAAAATATAATAACCGGTGATTGAAATATCAGTGATTGTAGTGCCAAATAAAGATACATCGTTAAAACTTTACACAAGAAAACAATGCAGCTTATATGAAAATCAACATCATTTATTGCATGATGTAACATAAGTCGAAACCGGTTTTGGATTAAAAATGTTCCTGTCTCCTCCTACTGACGGTCCATTTGGAGCTCATTCAAACTGATACCAGTTTTCAACACACCTGTAAAAGTATGAAGTACGAGGCGAAATATTTCTTCGTAATCCCTTTCTTTCCACGGAGCAAGAAATTTGTTTTCCTAGGCAGCTTTTACTTAATCGGAAACGTTGGACCACGAAGCTGACCATCAAGTGAGGAAGTTATGAAAAAATTACTATTTACCTCCGCGCCCTCTACATCTTAATTTCGTATTGTTAGTCACAGAGTGAAAGCATGGTTTGTACACAGATGTTTTCACGAACATTTTTGACATATGAAATTAATGTTTTTTTCTGTAGCAACATTTTTATCATTCTAAATTCTATTCAAGAGTTGTTGATAAAACGAAAATGTTTTAACAGCTCCATGGTCTTTGTGTCCTAGATATTTTTCCAATCTCCCATTTTGTTAAACATTAAAAGTTTCTTTTATAAATTTAAAACAACAAGAATAATAACTATTAGCATCCTTATTTAAAGTTTTGAAATTTGATAAAGTTTAAAGATCCATTTTCTCGTCCATTATCTGATACCCTCATAGCTTATTATGGTTTCTTAGTTGATTTATTTTTATGTGGTGCATGAATGTTTATTCAGAAATTGAAAAAGTTTTATAACTTTAATATTACCTTGTACTTGGACTTAACAATATTTTAAAGCGGAATTTTGGGAAAATATTTAGTTCAAGTTAACAGCTATCATTTTTAAACACAGACAAAACAATCTTTGTAGCTACTATCTATGATTATCCTTCCAGAAAGTCATGGTAAATTTTATAAGCATAATTTCGGTCATTTTTCACTTATTTTATCACAGGCAACTCTCTGCCCGTTGCTGGGGAAACAAATTACAACGAGTTTTGCTAGAGAGCGGTCACCGCTTGCAACATCGCCTATTTAAACTAACACAAATATGTAAAAACAGAATCAAAAAGCGGGCGTGGTCGACACTCGCAACAAGAGGTTATTGCTGTATTGACGTTTTGCAGTGTTCAATAATATTGAATTATGCATAAAGCCGCAAGGGGAGGGGTACAGCACATCACCGATTGATAGCATAGAAGGACCATGCGTTGGCGTGGGTTGAGAACAGCGACAATTTGTGATACTCGGAGGTTTAGAGTTGGATAGAATGACTTATCGTTATCGGCCATGACGTCACTCGCTCTGAAACTTTATCATGTGAGACAGTGGAAGCAATCCATAAAGATTAATAGAAAATCAACAAGTAGGCCCTATCGTATGGTGATATTTTTCTAACTAAAAAATTAGGGATCGTTCTGTGCCATCAATAGGATTATTTAACTGTCAAGAATGATTTCTAAATTAGAAATACAACATACCACGAGTTCTTAAACTATGTTTTGTCGAAGATCGAAGGTTGAAAACGAATACTTTATAATCGTTAAGATTTACGTGTTCAAATCTCAACCTTAATTTTAAGACTAGAAAAGCAGTTTATGTTTGGGTTTTTACTGGTCTTCCGAAATTTATAACGATAAAATAACACAAAGTTTTTCTCAATGGTAACGAGTCACGCAATTCGGATGTCTGGGAGGTGTGAGGAATGAAACCACTGGAATTATTCATGAAGGAACGCGATTAGACAAAACAAACACTGAAACACGTAAGACATTTTAAAATATTCGACGCTGCAGTTTAAGATAAAAAAACACAAACCGAGATGGAAAATGCCTTATGTGTGCAATGGTGGCTGAAGACATCATAGGATTAGCGACACAGATGGCCAGAGACAGCGTGGAATTATCAATTTAGAAGGCAAAATGAGTTGTTAAGAAGACGATAAGACACTGTAAAGGCTGTTTTCAGACCTGTGCAGGAATTCTGCTGCCTAGTCAAAGAATACAGTGTAATCAATGTTGCTTAAGCTTTTCTCATGACCTAGAACGAACATGAATCTGGGACGACCCGAAACAATTTTCCTGATCGTAATCAAAGAGCTTATCAGTGTTCCGGTATCCATCATTCTCTAAGTACAAGGCGTTCCTCTAATCTACACCTGATAAGAAATATTATCTCATCCATATCTCTACTCCCTATCGGCGTCCTTAAGGTAGACCATTACTACTTATATGGAAAAGAGTACTTAGCAGCTGAATATGGCTGTTTTCTGGGTTGTAGCGCCTTGTAGTCTTGAGGAGTGAGTAATCGCCTTGATGATGGAGGCAGCAAGGACCTCTGAAACGTCAGTAAACTTCTACCAGACTACACGGCGCTACAACCCAGAAGACAGTCATCTTCGGACTCACCACCGTGAAAACCTCATATCCTACTCAGAAGCTGATAGTCTCTAAGTTAGTCTGGAAAATCCCCACATTTTTTGGAACCTAATACGTATTATTCACACTCGATAGGGGCACAGAGCAGGACAACTCACATTTTGAACACATCTGATGACGGGAGCTGAACTAACCATAATGGCGATACAATGAATTATCCATGGCCACCTCATTAGAAATGAAACGAAGTACGCGAGTGATCTCAGAATGTCAGAAAGCACTCCTGGTTTTTCGAATTTCTTTTCAAAGCACAGAATGAATAAAATACGATTAGTGAGAGCCACACGTCAGATTATTGCCATGCAAATTTACTAAAACTTTTACCGTCCTTTGTAAATAACGTTCTTCGGCTAGCAGAAAACATGTTCCTGTGTTAACAATAACGACTCTGTTACGGGCTGGAAGACTGGGCTTCGAGTTCCTATGGACAGAGCCTTTCTCACCCACCACAGCGACCGACCACCTGTCAGCCTTTTAACCTTGTATACCGTAAACTCTTCCCCGGGGGTAAAGAGACTGGGCTGTGTTGCCGACCATTCACCTACTTTTAGTCTAGTGTTCCGCAATTTTTTTGCTCGCGGCATAGCATAATTCATCAAGCATGCATGACGTCACATTATAAAATTTAGCCCACGAAAAGGAGGTACGAAACCATATCTGGCCGTAAATATGTATCTACGAGTAAATCCTTGCCCTGTAAGAATACAGGCATAAGAAAATACATGTTGAATTCAACTAACGATGATGAACCAGTGTGTGTACGTGTATTACAAAGTTTAATTAATAAAGATGTGATATTGATATTTTTTTGTAATAACGTGGGGATATAAAATTTCTTACAAAAATTTCGCAGCACATTTGATATCTTGTGATGGTAAATCATTTTCAGAATACTGTTCTAGTGAGAAGGTTAAGAATTCATTGAGCTATACCTCCACACCCCCATATGTCTGCACGGCGCGGGGTATAACTTACGACCTGGGGATAAATTTACCATGCGTGAACAACAGGTTTGTTCTTTCTTCCACCGCCGAAGTTGCCTGATATTGTTGGAACACCAGATGTTATGTTTCCTCGAGGGACTGAAAAAAGAAATATGGCGCGAAGGAGGGTGGGAGAGGGAGGAACAACTTTGCTGCTCTCAAGTCTCCCGGAAGAAAAGAAATTCAATACCGGCGACGAAGTACATCAATTTAAACCGTTATTAGCCTCTTTGTGCGCAGAAAGAAACTATTTAAAACGGTTTGCGCAGAGCCTACAAGAAGGTAGTCACAAATCTACTATTTTGCCTGTTATTAAATATTCCCTTGTATTGATTTAAACATTCTAGAATGAAGAATCTAGAGATGAACATCTAGACTGTAGGCTTAGCAACATTTGTATTTGTGAGTTCTGTTCCTAAATCTCGGCCCTAAAACCGGTTACAGTAACTAAGGTGTTTCGTGGTTTTCTTCAGCTACTTTTAATTAGGCTACGATCTCTTACTTCCACGCCGTTTCGACTTCATTGTTGATTAATCCTGGGACTCATTGCTGTAGCCCATTGTATGAGCTTGTGATAACGTCTTAAGTGACTAACATCAACTAGAAGTCGCTCAGATGGTCAAGAAACCCTCCAACTTTTATGAAACCCAAAGGTTTATTATCGTGTTTACAATAGCCTGCCAGCAGTCCTTATCCTAAATCAGATGAATCCAATTCATACAATCCTATCACATTTGCCTAGGATACATTTTAATATTATCCTCCCATTTACTTTTAGGTATTTCAAGTGGTATCTTCCCTTTAGACTTCAAATCAAAATTATGAACGCATTTCTCATCGCCTCACCCATTTCATCTCGACAATATTCGGTGATGAGTAAAAATTATAGAGCTTCTCATTATGCAGCTTTTTACAGCTGTAATCACACAATTTCGCTTTCGTCCTTAGCAACATATTATCAAACGCTGTTGTCATTAAGCAGTATAAATCATAAGTAATTAATGATCAGAAACTTGAGAGCAAAGTTAACAGACAGTTGGGTTAACAGATAGGGTCAGAAAATAGGAATAATGCTAAAATATATATAAATTAGTGAGATGCTTTTATTAGTAATAAATTCTAATATATTACTTCACTACCCCAGAAGGTTTATAACAATGGTTAATTTATTGCACAAATATTATGTTAGACATTTTCCATTGCCCAAGATACATTTAAAACAAACGACGTTCGTCAAATTTGAGATATGAGGCTGTCACTAAGTTGAAAGTGTTGGTTATGGTCTTGTGGGTTGTGACACCGTGTGGTTCTGCAAGTGGACACCGCGGCGTCACAACCCAGAAGACAACAATTAACAATTCTCAATTTGTCTCTACTCTCGTCTTCAGTTGACTGTTTGTCATTTAACTGGCAGATACGTTTATCCTAAGATTAGTTGCTCCGCTTGGGATCGAAACCTCGATATTTCGAATACGAGGCTGTTAGATGACTCTTAATCACCAGCCTGTCAAGTTTTGATCATATACCCAGAAGTATCTTCTATCTATGACGTTTCATGCTCGCCTTCTCAATGAGAGCCGACAATTGGCGCACTTAGTTCACAATTTCCTGGTAGGTGGCGTCACTATCCAGCTGTAATTCCACAGGTATAGAGAAACGAGCACTGGAATTCTATTTCTGTTTGCATAGCCGACTCCATATCTGTTTTTCTAACGTCCTCTGTAACGTTTTAACAATGTTATTCTAAATTGTGAGTGACATCAAAACTGTAAACAGATGTCTCAGGCATAAAAAAGGAGCACAAAATATGTGATGGTACATGTAAAACACATTCGTATTGAATTGACTTTGTCAGATTATCGACTACATAATCGCAGGGAGAAAACTTCTTCCGGACTTGCTCGACACAGAATACAGCCGTCTTCAAACAATACTTGTTTCAGAGGGTTAACTACGCTGATTATCATGATAGGGTCACCTAAACCGGTCTATCCGCATGGTGTACCTTTAAATTTAATTAATTATTTTACTAAAATTTGTGTTGTCATTCAACATTTGTCATCATGAAGTAAGATAAACAACGAATTCTGGATTAAACGGGAGCATACTTTCATCGGAAAAATATCTTCTGATCGAGAAGACAGAAGAGAATGCTCTACACGGCTGGGGTGACAATATCTAGCGTCACACGCGACACGATGAAGTTTCACAGGAAGTGAGATTTATACCTACAAAATCTGATCATCATTGGTTCATAAATAGTCATAATATATTGACTGAAATAAATTCCTAATGCTTCTAGCCAGATTGTAATTATCAAGGATAAGCAATTATCCCTTCACCACGAAACTCAACTAAATAATTTTTACAGAGTCAGTTCCTACCGTAAAGAGGACAGAGCACTTCTTTATTACAAAGATCAATTCGTTAATGCTACGCAAGATATGATTGCTGTTTACGCTAACAAAGTATAAAAGAATATTGGGAAAAATGTAAAATTACTTATTGTTAAGGCATGTTGTGTATGTATATAATTGGCTGGGTTTCAAAGCGTTATTAAGTGACTGGTTCAGTCAACATAGTATCTAAAATGAGATGTGTGTGTTCTTTGGTGGGATGAACTGTTCGATTTGAACTTCCTGTAAAACATTACCTACAATCACCTGTTATGGAGCAAAATTGTATTTTGGGAGCTACATATAAGGATAGATGGAAAGACGTCATTCAAATTAAAGCTAGAACCTTTTGTTCTCACTGAATGATAACTACATTATATTATTAAATGTATTACACCGAAATGCATCTGCCCTGTAATTAAACACCAAATAAACGTCCTATCACCCATCTGGAAGACAGCTGTGTGATAAATAACAAATTACCAATGAAAATATTATTTTGATGCCAGCTTATTAACCAACTCATTTAAAGCGATTCATCAAAATACTTGTTCCTTTGACAAGTCAAAACATTAAACACGTTGATCTGTCTGTGATATAAACGTACACCATAAGGTAATAGAAATACAATAAATGAAGACACCCTCGTAAACAACACAAGATTGTTTTTAATTGTAAAATAATGTACACTTATTTATTCTTAATTTTCCCCTAATCTTTATGTTCCGCAAAATAATAAATTTTTAACTTTCAGCCTTAGGGATGGGATGGAATAGATGCATGTACGTACATTGGTGTTCGCCTTTTTCTCCATTCCAAGCAATGGATTCTGTTACGCTGTTTTGGTCAGAAGGAAATATAGGTCACGGGCAGTTAACAGTCACACTGATAATACTGATGGTTCTTTCAAGGAGGCAAATATGGCTTTCGTATCTTATCTTTAAATGCACAATAAAAAGCAGTAATTTTAGATTATAACATTCATATATAAACAGATTAAACAATTTCTAGAAAAATTCACTACCACAAACAAACGACTTTATGGACAATCAGAAAAGAGTAGCTAATCATTTCTAATATACAGAGAATAACTTGCAAAAACTATTATTAACAATTACAAATCGCGTTATTATATGTATGATATAACAATACCAAATCATATATACATATATCGAGATAACTTTTATTTTCCTCATTCTTTCTGAGCAAGCATTTTAACTAACATTAGAATTATATTTCATGTTTTCACAGCGGTGAAAATCTCGGTCCTGTTTGGATGTGTCTTGTGGCGTCGTTTCGTCTTGTAAATAAAATTACAATAGACACTCATTCTGATTTAATACTGAAAGTATGTTACAATGCCTTTTAAATATCACTAATTGTCTCTAATAGGACCAATCATATTTTTATCATAATCATGATGTCAGTGTCATTCTAAATGGCAGGAGGATTAATTTGTTGGTATTTATTTGAATTTAAAATATTTTTATATTCAAAATACATAAATTAAATTTCATTAACGGCCAGTCAAATACTAAGAAAAAAATTTTCCTGAAGATTTGAGATTTCATATTTAACTGTTACGAATAATTGTTATTAATAAGTTAACATCGTTTACTTTTAGAATAAATATTGATCTTCCAAAGGAAATAAATATTTACTACTTTCGTAAACAATTTTGAATATTTCAACGACCATCAAGCTTGAGGACATTTTGCCAATAAAATTCGTTAACGATAATTGCAGATTTCACTAAAAAAATATCCACAATTACGAAAAATACCTGCTCTCGTCGCGTGATGGCAACTTCAGTTGCTGCTTGCGAAGTCTCTGCCTGCCTGATACATTTCCCGAGACCTTCTTCCCCCCTGCACAACTTTCTTCTCTTCTATTTAAGCAGCTGATTAGTCCAAACAATACAGTTTCTGGTCGTGGGTTGTTCGTTGAAATATTTTAATATCAATAATTTATCCATCTGGCCATGACATCCTTATTGAATCGATAAACTTAATAATATTTGATTGACAGAAAAAATTATAAGGCTCCTCATTATAAATAGAATTTTCTGCACCCTTCTGTTACTTTCTTCTATCTAATTTCCTCAACTCCTTCTTCTGAAACACCCTCATCCTTCACTTCGGAGGCAAAGCTTCGCGCCCACATAAAACAACAAACAATATCATAATTTCTCCGTACACTGTAACTACTTAAATACTTGTAAGTATAAATATTCTGCATATTATGTCGTTCATTTAATTCAGTTTGCTACACTTTTGCAATTTTGTTTTCGGACAGTTTGCCTGTAGACAGTCGGTCATATTCGTTGTTATTATCGGAAAATTGGACTCTTCATATTCCCCACAGAACAGTAGGCCTATATTAGTTTAGAAAAGGGCCACATTTACACCGTACAATCTTGAAAGAAATTAGAATAATTTTTCATCCATTTTCATGAAACATTTATAAGTAAAAATCATGTTCACAGTCAACACAGAACCGTAATTTTAATAATAATTTAGGAGACAAGAACAAAGGTAAATTTCTTTAATTCAGAATATCTAAGGTACTGAATGTCGATGTTTTATTGTATATAATGTATCAAATTAGATTATTAGCCTATATAATTTATGTTTGTTTTTTTAAATATCACTCCTTTAAGTTATTTTAGTAACACACACTAAATAACGTGGTGTATTTATGTTTATAAAATTCCCTTACGCTGTGATTAGCCCTATAAAAAAGTTATCAACACTTGCTTTTACGTTTAACCCACTTTCTCAATTCGTTCAAATTTGCATGCATAAGAAATGGTACGGCATATAAATATAAAGACAGTAATACAGAATAAATATACCACATAGAATTCAAAGATTTCTGCACTTTTTCTTTGACTATGCTAGTCAAATTAAAGAGCACAGATAAGCACTTCGCTATATACAAGCACCAAATGTCTTGGTAGATAATGGATACACTTAAAGTTAAATGTAATTTTCTTAATAACATTGAAATATGCAATGCTCTATAAAATGCCCGGAGAAAAACCACGATAAATACCGTCTAATTAGAAGGAATAATTTTCGAAATTTAAGACACTACACTATACTCTTAAGATTTAAATTTCACTATTTGATATTAATCTAGTATAAAACAATATTCTGTGCAAAAGGCTATATTCTCACTAAGTAATCATAGGGCCTATTTATTGTTTATAGGACTACATTAAAATGAAACAGCGGCACATTAATAATATTAAAACAGTATTATAATCATAACTGTGTATTTTTACTAATGGTTTGCTTAACGACACTGGAAATGGCTCTAATTATACATCTTGTGATATGGTGATTAGAGAACAACGGATGTGAAAAGTTGCTGAAGGAAGTTATCGTAGCCCAACTTTTAGTATCACCCTGGTATTTTCCTGAAGGGACTGAGGAAAACCACGACAAGATAGCCGGTCTCCGAGCAGAGACTTTATCCCGGGACATCCTAAATTTGAATCAGGATTGCTAACCACTCGACCCTGATGTACCTTTGTAGTCAGAATTAATCGCATAAAATACATTCGTTATAACTCTATTGGTGATGTCATAGCATACTTAATTTGTATAAATTCAAATTACGTGTTATCTACTCATTTAACAATAGTAATCTTGCCATGAGTCTGAAATTGAAATGCACGAACGAGACTTTGAAGCCCCTTTTTCTCTTCAATCAGTAGCGAATATAAAAATAGTTATCTCCGAAATGTTTTAAGTTTACAGACCACAGCGACTCTTTTCACTAAACGAATTGTAAGTTACCTCAGAACGGAACCTGATACTGAACACGTTTTCAGAAGTACGGATAATTATATTGCACTTAAATAACAACAAAGAATACGCAACAAACTATTGTTATCACTAACAATTAGTTAATTATTAAATTAAACCAAAACCATTGCTCAATATATGGACATAAACCATATCCATTATCTTCCAAAAGTTAATTCCTTACATTATTTTAAATGGAAGTATATAAGGGTTACAAGTCGACCATATATACTACATGCTATGGGATTTCATAGTAATATCACTACTTACCATTATATAAACATATATATATAAGGACGGGTTATCTTCATTCAATGCATACAGTTATTTTAATTACAGAGCTGTCCGTAGTAAATTACATTACCCAGAATAGTACCAGCACCACTTTCCATTTCCAAATAACATCTAGCCAAAAAGTAAAAGAAAATAAAACCTTGATAAGCAGTAAATTTAACACGCTTGCTGAGCGTGGATGTCTGTTACTTCTTTCCTGATTCCAAAATATTGTCCTTGACACTTTGATCTCTAACACACTCAATCTCTACGCTTCAAATTTAACATCTACACAAAATGCCATGGCTGCTGCTCAAATATTTAGGCCTAACATAGAAATACAACGAAAGGATTGTGTTATCTTAAGCAATGTAAAGTTAGGTTAGGTTAGGTTAGATTAGTCACATTAACAGTAAATAAACAGCAAATTGAGCTGAAGGTACTTGCGGTCATCGTACAACATCAAATGATTATCACATTAAAATAATGTAAACAATAAAATTATATTAAAGTTTTGGCTATCCAATTTTGTCCATATTTATATCCTTTTTGAGATCATAACTAAAATGTGAATTTCACTAAAAACTGCCATTTTAAAAATCGATTATATATCAGTCGATTTTTAAACAGACATGGCGTCATAATTGTGCCTCTATATTCTGTATCTGGCAGACAATCTAGTGCAGAGTAATTTATTCATACACAAACATAAAAGTTTAAGCTGAGAGAATTTTAAATTCTGGAAATGTAGGTTATAATATACTCTGAGAGCAACTCTGTTTACATATTTTGAAGGGTTTGGTAAATAAAACATTTAATTTACATTCACATACACACACATGAATGTGAAGGTTTGGGTGAATAACACCGAAGTTGGTCCTCAATTTCATTTCATTTAAAATAAAATTACATTACGTGACAATTCTCAATTTCATTTCATTTAAAATAAAATTACATTACGTGGCAATTCTGTTAAAAACCTACCTATCTCGTCTTCCACTGCCGGATGTCCTTATTCTGTTATGGCCAAGTCATAAATAACTTTTCTATTTCCTGCAGTTGTTCTTACTTAAGTGGACAGAGAACTTCTTTGTTTACATTACAAACTGCGCATGAATCTTTGTTTATCCTAACTGGCATTATAGGAGGTACCTTACGGTCTATTTCGAACATAGTTTAATAATTAATTTCAGTTTCCTAGACGTTAAAAAATAAACATATTGCGAACGAACCGATTGTGTATATGTGGACCATTGGAAAGCTCTATTTCTAAGCACCTGCTTGAACTGGTTCTGGGCTCTGCGATAGACGGTCGAAGACTGTGGAAAGATTTAAAATTGTGCATGCAATATCCCTCTGCTGGTCCTTATTCTGAGTCAAATCAATCAAGTCCACATCCTCACACCGTATACTTTTAAGAACCATTTTATTATTAAAATGTCATTTACGCCTGCGAGGTTTTACAAACAATATTTTGGCAATTACTAAACAATAAATTCCATTTCCTCTTATGGGATTTGATTTTCTCACGGCGGTGATGTCATTTTGGTTTTTCTGAGTTGCAAGACCTTGTCGACATGTAGATAGACATCAACATTGTTAAGAAACATAATGCCTCTTCAATCTTGAAGTTGGAGACAGTAGGATCTTTCGAAACGTTGGTATCTACCCACGAGTTAACTCGGCACTACAACCCAGAAGACTAAATCAGAAGCAGAATTTTTATTTTTTGTTCATATTTAACTTATCTGTTTTTGAAGGAATATGAGACAGTTTAGTGTCTGAAAGTGGGAGTACGCCTAGCCATTTCAAGCCCGCTGATATCTGCCGCATATTTAATTCATTCACTAATTATAAGTAGAAGCAGGCCACAGTTCATAATCCGCGAAATTTTATTAAGAGAGGACTTTACGGGGCACTTCTTAACTTTCACCACATTCAACATCGCTTAAATTTTCAGTTTTTCATAAAGGATATAGTGGTTATACTTCAGAACGTCTCATATGACTACCGTCCCTCTAACTGGGACTTTTGGTACACCCTCATGGCCCATTTAAACATCGAACAAAATACAGTAACTTTTACATAGCCTACTTTATATTTATGCGTGTCTTAATATTTAAATTATAGAAGTTTTTGAATTGGAATGTAAAGGTTTGTTGCAGTTGAGTTCAACTTTCGTTTCTAAATAAGAAAAACAGATTGATTCTTGGATCAGATTATACAGAATGTTCAAAAAACAAAGCAAACCCCATTTCTGACACTTCTTATATATCTGTCAAAAACAAAATGACATTAAAATTATAAAACATAAAAGAATTTTATGATAAATGTTGGAAATACCCTCCGCGTTCAGCGATGCGTGCATCAACCATTTTCCTCACGTTTGACGCATCTCGGCTAAGAATTGCTGTGCCACGGAAATCGTTCACCAGACGAGATACTGTCGATTTGTTTACTACAAGACAATCGGAAAATGTGTCCCTAACCTCACTCTGGAAAGTTAAGTAAGAATGAGATGCCATGTATTTTTCGACACTGTACACTCGTTTCACTTCGACTGTTGAAAGACAACTAACAAACCTGTGCGGCAGGTTACGATATATCGTGACCTGCGCGGGTTCTTGTACAATAACAGCGATATAGTGTGTTTCTTAATAAATTGAACTGTATAGAATTACAGCTATCAAAAAAATATTCTAATAATGATTGCGTGATTTTTTTATCATCCTCCGTCAACCCTTTGAAAGCGGAGAAAAGGAGAGGTAGTTACGAAACATAGCAATAGAGTAGAAGCAAAGGGAACATTTTTGGGAGAGAAGTGGGAGATACTTGATTTCTGTGGGGAGGGGTGGGAGGGGTGGGAGAGACCATCTTATATTTAAAAAGTTTTCAGGCAATGCCCGTTCGCCCTTCTGGTAAGGACACCGGAGCTAATCTAAATAACACCTAAAATTGAGTTTCTACCTAGAAGAAAACACACCTTCCCCATTAAGGAGATAAATTGGTTAATGCTGTTTGACGATATAATCACAATTTACTCTAATAATTATACGAAATCCATAATAATATTCTCTGAGAAAAATGCAGAGTTACTTACTGTTAAATAAAGTAATATAGACTATATACACACATAAATGCATTTTAAAAGGTTAATTTGCAGTCATAATTGTCTACATAATTTTTAAATTAAGAACAAAACTTTAGAAAATGCATGTAGGATCATTAAATATGGTAATCTTTCATATATACTAAAGATTCATTTCATTTAAGTTCCATACTTCAGTTAAATACAGTCGTACATAACCGACTGTTAAATGTTGAATTCTAAAATTTATATGAAGCGAGTTTATGGCTATTATGTCACCAGAGCACCGAAATAACGATCAACGTTATTTCTTTCACACAACCTTTATAATTTGGTTTTGTAGTTTACCATAAAACATTTAAATTTGATTATTCCATTTAAGTTCATTGGTCGTGAAATGGTTAGTTGTTTTCGACTGACAAATTCTAGTTTGGGTGGCTATGATGGGCCCTTCCTTCTATTTTACTTCCGATTTCTAATTCTCATGATCTGGATATCGTACACGGTTTCCGTGATTTATATTCATTTGACTTTAGTTTGTCATATTTTAAAATCTGTCCAAATTTACCCGTAAACATATGTGACATAATTTAATTTTGTTCTCAACACGAAAATACGTATTTATTTCGTCACACTAACTTGTTATCTGATCAGATGGAACGAAAGCTTTATTTTCATATTCCTGTGATTTAACTGGGGCTGTGTCACTGGCTTCTGATGAATCATTAGCCACAGACTTCTCTATCTCATCTAGTGGAGAATTCTCGTTACGAAACTTCTCGAATTTCGGAGAAAGTCCCGGTCTTGTTGCCTTATCTAGAATCAAACTTTTGGTTGTCTGTTTAATCTGCGTATAAAGTTCCGGTGTGATAACGGAGAGTGGACTTCTCTGCGTTGGAGCCGAAACACAGTCTTCCTCAAACTTCTTATCTTTTGCCTCAGTCGCAGGTTTGTCTCCTTCTGGTTCCGTCGCCAAATTAACTCCAGACTTGTTATCACTAATACGCTCTGCACCAGCGTGTTTTTCATCTAGCTCAGTAGGAGCAGGGGGACCGTCTTGTTGACTGTCCTCCATTTTGTCGTTCACAGAAGGTGGCGTAGTGATCCCGTTAGCGACAGCCAATACAACACTGCCATTCCCGAGTTGTCTCTGTTCTTCCTGAAGTCGTTCATCTTCTTGAAGTTGTCGCCGACGTTCTATAGCTTGTATGTCGGAAAGAAGGCGACCACTGACCGGAGTCACGTCAATGCTGTATCTTCCTCGCAAATGTCGATTAATACTTACTTTATCGCTACTATCAGTGACAGAAGACGCCCTCTTCATTTCAGCCGTCGCCTGGTTATTCCACCTTGGAACCACCAGTTTCCCACCACCTGCAGTTCTTTTAGCTTTCTCATCACTAGCAGTGTAACCAACATATTGAGGATACCCAAAATGTCCCCCTTCGTATCCGACCTGGTTACCGTAACGGTAACTCGGATTGTTAGAACCTGACGATGATATGCTGAGATCTGATTGGGAAAGTCCTGTGTTTGTGTTCGCACTCCTGTCTTGATCATCTTCGCTTGTTCCGTCACGAGTAACTTTACGTTCTGTCATGTCTTCCTCTGTGTCTTCATCTTCTTCGTCTTCCAGTTCGTCTGACATATCTTCAACCGATACTTCGTCGACGTCCATGTCAGGAGGCCGGTGAACTTGTGCTCTTTGACTTGAGGACCTCCTGCTGCCGTCCTCCTCGTCGATGTCTTCCTGGGAGCTGACTGCTGAGGACGAGAGCTTGGGGTACAGATCGGAGTCGCTGCTTCGCGCAGCCCCACTTTGCTGCACCTCTACCACGAATACGTTGTTCTCGTTCGGAGACGACGACGTCGTAAACTTCGTCGTCATAGTTTTGGTGCTGCCGTTTCCTAACGTCACCTGTGAATGTTACAAAGAAATTGTATAAAATCGCTGTATGTGAGTATGAAGTCATAAATACTATTCTGCAAAATTTCGATGTCATTTACTATAACATATTTCCTTTTGTAACTAAGTCTTACATTGCATATTTTTAGTTCTAAGAACAAACTTATGTAAAGTTTCATGTCTCTTATTGTCGTACTGCCGCAGACATATTAATTTAAGCACGAAATTGTATATATAGTTGCCCAAATAAAAATTCGCAAAACCTCTAACGCCGAGAAGAAGCTCTTTCCAAATACACTAATAACGTGTAATTTTGCAGACTCGGATTCCTTGTCGACAGTTCACAACCTGTATTGTGTCTTTCACGAGTCTCGCAAATTTCAATCTTTACGCCACTTCACGTCCTTCTGTGAAGAAACTAGAACGAAAGAATACAGGAAAACCGACATTCACATCCTGTCAGCCGTAAATAGTAACACAAAACCTCGTGTGAAGTGGCGTGTCTCCTGTCTATTCATATATGACCATTGTGTCTCGAAGCCTGTAGCTCCAAGACTCGAAACTAATTTTTGTTTCTTTACTAGTTGTTTGCAAAAAAGTGGAAAAAGATATCTTACTTCATACTAAATGTCTGTATTTCTGGTTTAGTGTCGCAGAATGTTATAATAAGGCGAAAATGCTGTTATATTATCACTAATTGTTTGACGATTTTAATCCTGGTTAGTGTCTTAAATGTATTTCACTGTTTGTACAAATCCTTGGTTTGTATTTTCAAATTATACATAATCGCTCAGAATAACACCAAAGTTTTATTTGCACTAAAACTTACGCATGTTTATGTGGCAATTCAAACATTTCAAAACGTAATATGATGATGTGAGTAATGTTACTTAGCCGGCAGTCTGCAGACTTAAGACATTTCAAGGTAAGAATTATAATTTTCATAGTTATTTTAGTAAACAGCTAAGATTTAGGAAAATCTATCAAGTTTTCCAGAGTCCACGTTAAGGAGGTTAATGTCACTTGCGTCGGTTTCTCCCAGAAAACGTCAATTCAGCTCCGTCAGTCACGAATGATTCGTATAATCTACTGCCACCCCTGGGATCCAATAGGACTGCCCGAACAGTATGCTCGCATCACCTCGGCCAGCGAGAAGCCAGAGGTCAGAGGTCAGAGGTCACGAGTGAAGCCCCCTGGCTTAATATCACACCGACTGGACTTCGTAACTCAAGAAACCAGCCAAGCTACGTTCGGCTTCTAAAGCTCATATGATCACGTACTTCAAGAGCGCAATCAGAATTGACTTAGAAACACGAATTCGAAACAAAATATTTATATAATCGAAGCAGCAAACTTTAAATTTATACGAGTAATAACAATTTCTATAAAATTAGATGATTAATCAAGATAAGAATTAAAAGATGTTAATCCTAAATAAAATTGACTGAAAGCTATAAACTTAGGCAAAACTAAACTAGAATTTATGAAACAAAGTTTTACTAGAAATTAGAAAAATATTGAGAGAAGCTTCTTACATTTTATTCGTTGTCAAATATTATTCTGTTGGTGACCCAATCTGGGAGGATGGATTTGCCAGGATATGTAGCACACATAAACCATAATAAACGTTTACACAATTTTTGTCATAAAACTCGAGGGAAAGAAATCACTTAGAAGACATAAAATTAAAATTAATGCGAGGATATGAAGGTGTAGATCGGATTCAACTGGCTTAGCAAAGGGACCAGAGAGCGGATAATGAGAACACGGCATTTAATCTTCCGGCTAAAGGGTTAAAAAGGAGGGACACTATTGGCCAGCTAAGCTTATTAAAAACGTCTGTGATATTCTTATGTGAACAATGGTTGCTCTCCTTTATGGCGGTGTATCAACTTCTCGATGTCCCGGATTCAAATCCCGGTTCGCAGCTGGACTATCCTGACTGAAGTTTTTTGCAGATTTCTCAGTCCCTTTAGGCCACAACCGCTTCCTTCGTCATTCTTTCTAATTCATTATTCATTCTCATCTTATCATTCGATTCTGTGGACTAAGAGGATGCCACAGTAATCGCTTAACAACAGACTATTCCGCCTTTAATTATTCGTACTTGCTGCTGTATTTAACAAAAGATGTTTAAGTAAAAGACATACAGAATTAATTGCTTATTTAGTTTAATTTAGTTTGGTTATTCCGATACGTACTTCTGTCTCCTGTGTTTCGACTATGAGGTGGTTGTTTTTCAAGGTCATGGTGATGATGCTGCCGTTGGCACTCTTGGAGGTGTGATTCGGTAAACTGCGCGAAGAAGTCCCAAAGCTGAGCAGCGGTGATTGTGACGTCCCGTATTCAATTTCTTCCCCTGGTGTCATCGAAAATTGCGATTCACTCGTTTTCAACTGCAGATATGAGAGTCAGTCCCAAACAAACAAACAAAAATAATATATTAATCGTTTTAATTATCGTTTCCTTATTAGAATTATTAAGATTTAAAATATAAACGTCTGTTAGATTTCTAATAAGGTTTAAGGACTGTTTATCTCAATATCATTTTATAAAACTGCTAAAGAAAAAGTTTTATAGCGGCGGATTTATGCATAAATATTAAGGTGTATTAAAGTATAAGTTATGACGACATACATTAAACATTATATTAGTTTTATCAGTACATATATTTATTTTCTACGCTGTCTGTAGAAATAGTGTTTTAAGTTGCTCGCTCTTATTGCCCAAGAAAAGGAAATATATACCTGGAAACGTGTTTTACCGTATTTAATTTTATGTTTTCCTAATATCACATTTCCTACAAACACACGAGTTTCCATCACGTACCTTCGTGTTCAAAAGCTACTTCACTCTTTCCCATATTTAGCCTAGTTTGGCTATAGGAATATACATTATTAGTGACAGATAAACTGACATGTGTATCTCCACTGTCGTAATGAGGGTTTACAGTGTATTTCGTATTTCGTAATTACTCATACATGTGTTTTGTGTTCTTAATATGTGTCAATGTTTTATTCTCAAAATACACCATGGGAACTGTACCATAGTGAGGTGAACTTCAAGTTACTTGCTGTGGAATTACAGTAAAAATTCTTTCAATCTAGTGTTTAATTTATTCATCAAAGACATTTTGATTTATAGTTCTGGTTCCAATATGCTTCGTTCCATTTGCTAGTAACATGTATAAAATAGTACACGTGCTAATCACTGGTTCTTCTTTATGTAAGACGAAGTACTACAGACTGATTAAACAGTGAGGAATACGGACACGATATGAATTCGGGATGTACGCTAACAAAAAAAATTAGTATTCAGAACATAAACTGAGCGCTGTAACTGACCGCACTGCAGAAATACTAATTAGATTGCCGTCATTGGTTTTCTGTCTCATCTTCTTCACAGCGAGCAGACTGACATTAGTCCGCATTTCATAATCGCATTGCACCATCGGTGTATCAGCCTGTGTTCTGCCGTTATACCTAAATTGGATCGTTGCCACAGAAACATACGTGGGCCACAGAAAGTCGCGTGAATGAATATTTTAGCACCCCTGCTTCGTATCCGGGAGGTTTTCGTCTCGGCCCAAGGTCTAGTTACTTCTATTTAGGTGTATCGTGATTGTCCTCAGTCGTTTCACTCGTTACATTTTTCGCGCCCTTTCCACTTAATTTATTATTCACATTCGCATTTATATTCGACCTTATACACGTATATAACCTACACAGTTGTGTCGGTGTTGTTAAATATTTAATAAAAAGTCGCTGTCGAGTCGTTGATAATCCTGATTCGTGTTCGA
This sequence comes from Zootermopsis nevadensis, assembly GCF_977971745.1. Classification (NCBI taxonomy): domain Eukaryota; kingdom Metazoa; phylum Arthropoda; class Insecta; order Blattodea; family Termopsidae; genus Zootermopsis; species Zootermopsis nevadensis. The sequence goes on along the minus strand of NW_028259141.1, from coordinate 8,614,153 downwards.
AAGGTCCCGGGTACAAATTCTGGTCCAGAAACTGGCTTTCTTGACTGTGGTTTTCTTCAGTTCCTCTACACAAGTTCAGGGATGGTCGGTCCTTAAATTAGGTTACGACCGCGTTATTCCATATCGCTTCTAATTTAATTAGTTATTCTATCGTGCGACGGTAAATAGTCTGAGACATATAACATCATTTTTAAATAAATCACAAATAAAAAGTAAACGAATTAAACAAAACGACAAATAGGAAGGAGCCTACACGAATATACTTAACTGACGATCGAGAATTCTTTGATTTAAATCACAAGGGCAGATTATGACTGAGCCCTTGTAGGACGAAGCTACAAGAATTCAGGGCAAAGGCACGTTGTAAACTCTCAGATACATAACATGCACAAAACTTCATTAAACTAAGCGGAAATGTTAATTACGTTCTATGCGCAAACGCGATACCAGATATCTTGACTGATTTTATCGCGCTGTTCCTATTAAGCCACGGGAAATTTCATCAATAAATTCCCAAATCAGCATTTAGAATCTTCCTCTTATTTGCCACTGGAACAACCAATACATTTTACACACCATGTTTAGGTAAGCTAAGAAGTAACGTTATTTTCTCGCTGCTTTATACACAAATTCATATTACATTTTTACTGCCTGATTCTGAATTTTAAATAATCTTGTCGGGAAATTATGCTGCTGTATAAAGCGCTATTATTTCTTTCACAAAATAAGCAACGACATACTTATGGAAATGATATTCTGTCAATGAATTTATGTTGTTTACAAATAAGTGATAAATTTTTCTTGTGTGTAATGGGTAGATCTATTTGTAGCTTATTATTTCTTTAGGTGAATACTTTGTTTTGTATTATGTGAAATTTATATAATAGTATTAATTGTATTTTATAATATATATTGTATTAATATTATTATTATTATTATTATGACTTTATTATTATGGCTTCTTGCTGTTGGCAAACACGTAAATAAATTAATTGAATTGAATTGAATGACTTTTTCCACATCCTATTGTCATCTGACTGTCTTATGGATCCATGGAATGTAAATAAATTATTATTATTATTATTACCATTATTATTATTATTACAACGTTCTGTCAATATAACCCCGCCTAGTGTAATTAAAAGATACTTGTTGGAAATGAGTAATTTGTCCTGTATAATGAATTTGATTACTGGAACAGAAGTAAGCATTCTGGATCACTCAAAATAATTTGCCCTTTGACCTCTTCGAATGACTCCGGTGACGTCAGAGTTATCTTCGGTGGCTGGGGATTTCCTGTGACGAGAATGGCAGCCTGAAGTTTCCCCACCCAGCCACTTCCGCGCGTACAAACGCGTTATTTTTGTCCGATTTTAGCCAAAATTAGAATACGTCGAAAAATGTCTGCTAAGTTAAGCATTGCCAAATTTTATAAAAAATCTATTCAGCCGCTTTTGAGTAGTTGTATCGCTTTACACAGAGTCAGCCTGTAGCCTTCAAACACACGGCCGCTGGGAACCGCGACACCTTGCCTTTTCAGTCCCGTAGTTCGGTTCTTCAACGCTTTCTTTGCATTAAACGACTCACAACCAGTTAACTGGTCATGTGTCGTGGTATCTGTGGTAGTTCTCGTGTGGTTGCTGCAGTGTGGAGCTGCTTATGAGACCTGCGGCCGGTGTACGGTGACACAAGATGGGGATAAGCGGTTTGAACTCTAGGGTAGCACGCAGGGCGTGGCAGTGTCTGTGTAGGATCTGGGAGCCATGTTGGTCCAGTACGATCGATCTCTTGCGAAAATCTCTCTTTGTCTCTCTGTTACTGTCTCTTACATTCTCTTTATGATTTATATATCACCCTCCCTACACATATTTACATGTTTTCTTTCCACATCTATTCGTAATTTCTAATCTTTCATTCAAATAAACACACCCTCCAAGCCTACACAGAATCACGTTCCTACTTTCTCTGCATTTATAAATTTTCACTACTTTGCTGATAGTTTTATATTACATATTTCTTATCTTCTCTTCCGTCTTGGTATTCTAATATTTATTCAGTACTTCAACCTCTACAACATTTCTTCTTTCTATCCCACTTCTTAATTTGCTTTATTTTGAAAGTTTTTATATTTGTTCCATGTCAATCCGACAAAGCAGTATGTTTCCCTTACCTGATGATGGAAATATTCAGTTACTGAAATGTCACATTTGAAGAAAGTTAAGGCAATGAACAATGTTCAAAATAATATTCATGTCTTGTACACGCTATGGTCAGAAACGTTTAGACTCAGGTTCAATGTCCAGACGCTATGTTAACTATACAAAAAACATCGTCTTTCAAGGATCTGAAATTTCTCGTTCAGTGCCGGATGGAATCCTGCTACCTGCGGGAACAGGATTTTTGTCACTAAGTTCAAACCGGTTATGTGGTTTTAATGAAATTTGGTAGGAACATAATTTCTCTAGACTGAAATTTTTTGTATCTCTAGATCTCCGAACATTAATAATGCCAAAGTTACGACTGTGCGAACTTTTAAGGCAGAAGCGAGGCGAGCTCTGCTTAACCTAATGTTGTGACATTAAGTCGTAAGTGCTGATAGTTTTAGAGACGTATGCACATTTACGGAAACATTTTCATACAATTTAAGACGACAAAATTGTAGCAGTCAAAAAACTGTGTTCAATTCTGAGTCTGATGGTGATAACTATTGAGCCACTGGAACTAGAAAAGTGGTATTTTGAATGAAGATTATTAATATAACCAAAACTTGTAGGCTTATATGGAACACAGTTTATATGTTACATATTATGAACGTAACAATGAAACTTTTCAGATATATCTCAAAATCTTTTGCGTAGAAATGGGTTACCAAATTCTGTGTTTTGACTTCGTATATTTGTGTATGTAATTTCCAAATTGTCGGCAGTATGTTCCTCCAAAATATTTTTAAGTGATGTTGCCAGTACGCGTTTCGACGCTATGATATCAATTTAAAGCGGCCCTTGCGCTACCAAATTACGATAAGATAAAATTAAGTGCTTCCTGAAGACGACAACTTAGCCTCGTGTCCTTTATGAGACGATAATGCACATATTACCTTGTAGCAACATGAATAATTATATTTATACCATTAGACTCCTTGTATCCAATATTGAGTTCTGAAACATCATCGTTTGGGCATGTCAGTATAGAGTTAATACTTCACTTCGAATATCAATCGATTTACTAACTAACCTGACTGAGCATTCTCAAGGCTTCCTTCAATCTCTCCGGCAAAAACCTTCTCCTTCCAAATCTTTACCTAATTATCATTCATATAGCGTCGAATTATATGGAAAAGTTATCAAATATTTTGGTTAAATAAGAGTGCTTGGACCATGTTCGTATCTAACACCTGAAACAAACCTGCTCACCTAAACTGAATTTCAACCTGACGAAGCGATGTACTGCGGGTGAGCAAACTTGCCGGTTCATTGGCAGTCAGAGGAGCAGAAGCTGGCGACAGGGCTGTCCAAGCCAGACAAAGTAAAGAGACAGACAAAGAGTGTTCGAGTTCCAAGCTGGAGACTTCGTAGGAGACTCATTAATTATCCCACGTACAAACTCACAATTCACAAAGATAATGAAGGCAAATCAAAAAATGTTATTACAGCGACGGACAATGCTATGGGATGTACGGCCGGGTTTTAATTCAGGAAGGTTCCTACTTCCAGAATTGCCTGGATACAGGAAACAAAACCTGAAGACGACCACAAAGTTACACCTAGTGCTGCAGTTAAGAAATTGTGTGAAACTTTGACTTCAAGTCCTTTTTTAATATCGCATTTATTTGTAAGATTTTGCTTACAAAACTAGATATTAGTCTCTACAAGGACAGGGTACGCCCAAACTTCTTATCTGCGATTTATTAAATGGCTGCAACTAACCTAAAAATTCATTTCTAATCTACTAATTTTGAAGAATGAATTTTGCTTCACGTGGACCATTCTGTTGTCAGTCGCATCTAGATTATTAATGACGCAAGATGATGAATGACGCAGCATTATGCAGAAGTTATTTGTATGATGCAACACCCCAAACGTTTTAACCTCATTTTCGAAATCCCGTCTCCTAGCCATTGCTATAAAACTGATCCATAGATGGCAGAAAATGATATAACATTTATCTGGTAGACAGATTTGCATGGACACATGTTTTTTCTATCTCCCGTCGTTCCAAGTCGTGTTTGCGAGTCTTATGGAGGCAGATTCTCGATTAGAGATATAGGAGATAACTGTGTGAATTATGGACCTTGACTGAGTGCCAAGTAAGTGGCTTTTTAGTCCTTACATCCACTCCAGAGTAGGACTTAACCCCGCCTACTCTCGCCTAAATAAGGTCTCATCTTAAATTAGTTAACAGAGCTAATTTAGCTGCAAGGATTGGTACTGTTTTATTTTATTAAATCTCAAATCACAGGCATCAATTAATTTTGTTCCAAAAACTTAGAATTACTTACAAGCTTTGTTAATTCCGTGCTTTGTACGATGTTCACAATTAATTTTCTCTTATCCTTGTCGAGAAAGGAGAAGTATCTTCAATATGACGAGACCTTCCCCATGAAGCGAAATAAAACTGTCAAGCGTGTTACAATTATAATCCAGGATAAGATTTTACGGTTGGCCGGACTGTCTGTGATTGCTAGTTATTTCTGTTGCTATTTGTGAGTTCCTATAAGTGGCAGAATTTTGATTTTATTACTAAACTCTAGACATCAGTTTTACAGTACGATTTTCAGGTTTCTTACATTTCCCTTCTGCTAGTAAGAAATCCATATTGTAGTCCTTTAAGTTACAGAAGAGTGGATTTCTCGCTTTAATTTAAGGAAGATGTTTAAAAAAAATAAGCCATCTAGCAAAAAAAAAGTTTTAGGAAGATCACATGACTTCCAATTTCCTCCGAATATTCAAATGTGTTTACTGAAACTAGCAAGTATTAAACATTAATAGTTACACAGCTGAATAGTCTATTTCTCGGCATAATTTCCATTTTTGCAGACTCCAACTATGTCAAATCTATCAGACATAACCTCAAATGTTCCTACGTTTACATTAATTCAGTTCAGAGGCACGTTTATGTTCTGTCTATACACAGAATTTTACGTGCCTTACTACAACCCTTCATAAATTATCCAGATCAGGCTGAAAGCTAAAGGCAGGTTCCGGTGAAGATATTCTGAGAGGCAGCGTACAACAAAACAGCTAAGAAGACTAAATAAATTGTAAATGAGCATATACTATTAAGTACATTAAAATAAGACACGCAATTTAGGAAAGCAATCATTCGGAATAATGGAAATGCTTATTCTTAAGCAGAAACACCAAGCTCGTGCACGAATCGCCGTGTCATGTCGGCAACTTCTCCGGCTCTGCTGTTTCGCGGTACGGTATTAAAACTACCCATAGGCGTTCTGTGAGGAATAGGTCTTTATATAATCTGACGATGTTGTTTTATGTATGCGTGTGTGTTTTATGCATCTCTGACCAAGTTATCAACAGTGACATTGTGTGGAAACATTCCATTTTTTCATGATCATTACTCAACTTCAAAAATACTTCTAAAAGAGATAAACGTTATAGAGAAAAAAAGTAAGAAATGGGGAATGGATGAAGATGCGGAAGAAATCCTTCGAAGTTAAATTTCAAAGAGTCTATTTCATCACTAAAACTCTGTTTAGTATTAAGGCTTAGGCCCAAATAAAAGTGTTTTACCCTACGTTCCTTCGACTATGACAAACTGCTAATAGGCCAACTAGTATACATTGTACATAATTATTTCTTAGGCAACACTGCATAACACACAAAAGTAATTTATAATTGTATATCAGGGAGTTATAGAGAATATATTGAAGTTTCACTCATTTAGTTTTTAAAAAGTAAATCAAAATGTCGGTGACATATCTGACGAAAAACTTAAAGGCACTTCTTCTCGCATCCGATTCCAAACAGACCACGTCCTACGGCAGTTACGTTTCGTGAATTTCGTTTTGAAATGACAGTCTGTCCACTTTAACGCATCACTGCAGCTCACCTCGTCTGACAGAAGGTTTCCGCTTACTGAGAGAGATTTCACGGCGAGTGGGCCCGAACTCTCGTCCCTTTGCAAGACGCCCTCGTAGCCCTCACCCTTACGAGCATGACACCGACGCCACAGGAACCTGCAACAAACGAAAATTACTTCGTGATTCGGTGCTCTGAGGAAGAACATTAAGTACATTTTGAAAGCATAAACAATGGAATATAACACTGACATTTTTAATTCACAGCAAGAATAATATCTGCCATAACTTGTCAAGAATTTTCATATACATTTTTAAGCTTTGTGGAACTATAAAAACACGGGCTGCCACTAGAAATACTTAATTATTAATTTCTCATATTCTGCTGGGTAATAGTTTTGTTGTATACGTTTTGCTGAAATGTGTCCCTGGAGATTATGCGGAGTTGGCTACTCTTGTCTGTTGGTGCGAAACTTCTGTCTGTCAGTGCAGCCGCTGCTGGCGATACAAGAGGAGGGGAAGCTGGTGATTGAGTTACATGGCGCCTTACGTGACCCTGCCTTCAGTCTATGATGCTTTAACACGAAGGATGCTACGCGCAGTCACGTGCTGAACTTCTTACTCCGGGTCTGCATACACTAATAACTTTAAAACCACCTACATTAATCAAGTTTAGTTGTTACTAAATTCTTGCTGCCAGATGCAACCGAATACTGCATTTTATAAACGAATAAAAAGTGTATTTATAAGTATCTGAGGAACGTAGGCAAAAATATCGATTGATGCCTTCTGCGTTGCTCATAAGCTTGCAGCGGTTGCCAGAGGTACAGATACAGTGGACGCAGTGTACAGCGGTAGCTGCGACCTGCTGTAAACAACTGACTGATAATTTGTAATAAAAGAACCAATAAACTGGAGCAAATCGTTTGTTGTCCAGTTCTTCTGTCCGTTTCAGAAGGTAGTGAATCTGAATTTCTGGTATATGAACAGTTTGTATGATAATATTGTTACTATTCAGCTTTTATAGATCCTTTGTCTGTACGGCAGAACGTACAGGGATGCCTTTGTCCGTTGTTCTAACAATCGACACGTTTGCCAACAATGTGGAACGGTAAACTCGGTTTCTTTGTCTACTGAAAATAGCTTTCTAGTCGAGTGAAAAGAGAAAATGTGAACGTACAATCAAAGGAACAATGACGAAGAGAGAAAAAAGAAGTATATCACTCGCACTACTTTATTCGATTTCGTTTACTTGGAACTGGAGTTGCAGCCCGAAATTTTTCTTCCACAATTTACTGACAGTTTTAGACTTCAGTGCAAATGCAGGTCCTATTTTGGGGTGAAAGTAACTTATCTGTGTAGGCTGTACTGACGACGTTGGAATACGTTATCTTTAAGACTAAGAGAGTAATTGTTTTTCGAAACTTTCGTAAACACTGACAACTACACGTGTTACAATCGCGTACTCTTTTTCATATCAGGTCTCTTCACAGCTATTCAGAATTATCTTCAATCTACGTGTATCTTCTATGAAGTTTACATCCATTCCCTCTGTGCACCTCCGTGTTAATCATGCGAGTAAATCCACTTTTCCTTATACATTTAGTTTAATGCAATGAAAGACTACAAGAATTCCATGACACAAGTCTTTTTAAAGGTGAAAATTCAGTGCATTTCATCTGGTCAATAAGAAAGAACTTCAGACTTCAAAAGTAATACAGTTGCAATAAATACAAAATTAAATTTATCGAATGCAATATTTTATGGAATGTAAAATTGAATACGATTTTCCAGATCAAACATTTACAATAACAACTTCGCAAGAAATACGTCATATTTATTACAAGTTTACGCATCGAAAACGTACTCTAAGATAATTTCTGTGTGAAGAATTGTCATTAGTTTCACTTTAAGAATGTCAAAGCTTGGAGACTAACTAGTTCAAAAGACAGCTGTCTTCTGGGTTGTTGCACCGTGTAGTCTGGTAGAAGTTTACCGACGTTTCAGAGGTCCTTGGTACCTCCATCATTAGGGCGACGGAAACCTCAAATCCTACACAGATAGTTCAGTCAGCCTTGCAAATTCACCTTTACGTTGCTCGTAACCGCGCGCGTCTACGCTTCGACTTCTTTCATTTACATCTTTCTTTTATTTCACTTCTATCTATTCTCCCTTTTTACCTTCTCCTACGTCCCTTTCATTTTCATTCGCAGAATTCACCCCGTATTTTGAATCTCCAGCCTTATTCTTTTCTTTTTTACAGACTTAAACAAGCAGAAACCATTTTTTTCATTTCCTCTTGAAATCTAAAGCAATATTTTACAAAACTGTTATGACGCTGTAATTTTCATATCCTGGTACTACTTTAGAAACTTTAAAATAAATGGAACTGAACTAAAGAGAGAAGCAAAGGGCATGTTTTCAACGATGGATGGTACAACTATCCACATACAACGGGAGGCTTAAATTTCTTCTTCTGGATTACGTTTTATACCTGAGCCTGTCATAAGGGCTGTTACGAGTGTTAAGCTGCTGTCTCTCAGGGTATTATTTGACGGGACTAAGCTATCCGAGAACTCGAATCTTCCCTTTCATTTCAGTATTTGTCTACCACGGTAATTCAATTCCACAGCAACCAGATGAAAAGACAATGGAATAATGCGTTCGTATTGTCTATTGTAACGTACTTTGATCTGCGAAAAACAAGGATTAGATTGTACTGGAGGACTAGGAAAGTTACGTCGTTGTAAATCGACGTCATTGTCTATTCGACGGTAAGATACAACTGGATTAATAGTAGTGACTGTGTTGAAAATGTAAAGTCGCTATTAAATAAAGTAAGAATCGTTATTAAACACTGTGGTAAAAGTTACTCACAGGCGTCTTCGTTTCATGACAGAATAAACAACCCGATTATAAGACGATCTGTAACATAAAAGATTTCTCTCTCTCGAGACCTGCCTGCAGGAGATTGGAAAAGTGAGAAGATAGAAGAATGGCTCTGATGTTCCTGCAGATATCTGAGCCATAAGAGGGCGATCTCTTAAGAGGACGTCACTACATTTGTCCTATCGACACAGACTCTGTCAGGCTTCATGTCCTTCTGCGACCTAAAATGTTAGATACAGCGCAGAAATTCTGCGTCTTCGAGTAGTAGACGCTGTATTTGTACTTGTTCAACAGCATATAACCACTGTTTAGTACTTCACTTCTTATTAAATCGTATGAATATTTATGAGATTTGAGGTTCTCACGGCGGTCAAGATGTCGATTTCTTTTAGTTTTCACATTGTTAGTTCCCTTGTGTTTAGACATCGTTTAGAGAAACTTTTAAACTCAACAAAGAGTTACGACACATGACGTCATAACCGAGAAGCTCAAATGTGACAACTTTGCCAGCATGAGAATATTAAGTCTCAAATATTATAATGGATCTTAAGATACGGTACTCTATTATGAATATTTATTACAATTTTAAGTGTCTAGTAAGTTAAAATGGATATTAAGCTAGCTTGACTACCATAAGCCCGCGTTTTAGTTGGCCACCGCATTATAAATGATGGAACAGACATCTCTGAACGCAAAAATGTGACTTTTCAATAGAAACAGTGATTTTCTGATATCAGTACTGTGTCAACTACGTTCACAGCCTTTTCTCTTATCAAATAACACACAGGCCTGTCGTTCTCTTTTTAACACACTGCGACGTCAATGAATAGTCTAAATCTTCTTCAGAACATCCTTAATTGGCTGCGTCACAAAAGGTACACTGAAGATTAATATTTCAAAATACTGAGAAGCTATCGCATGTAACAGAGTACAAGGTTTTTCTACTATTATGCCGTTAATTTTAGTGAGATTTTTTTTTCTTATTCAGAAGAAGAAATGCAAAATTATCTGCCGATACGATCGCAGACGTAGAAAGGGCAATGTACACAATTAGTTTTCATCTCGTTTTATGTTGTACAAACAAAACCAGGACGAAATTACACGAGAATTGTTAAACAACAAATCTTATCTGTACATTCAATATTCTTAGTGAGGATTCCAAAAAGATTCCGGTCTACCATAACGCGGAGTTGTAAATATTTAACCTCAATTCGTTGAGAACTGAAAACGTCAGCATTATCAAATTATATTCTTCAGGCACCAATATAAATATTCTTTATGTTTTTGTTTCGTTTTACTTTTTTTTTCTGACTAAAGTCGGAAACGTGGAGTGGTTCACAAATTATTTTGTCTTCTTCGTTTTATTTCTGCCATTCGGTGCACATTCTAGCGATTCCTCAGTTACAAATTGCAAGGCGGGGAACGACTGAATTGTGTAAGGGTCGAGATTTTCCTGTATCACTTGGATGTCATTAAGAAACTTCCGCAAAGCTTCGAAGCTTACGAGGGAGAATGGGGAGAAACAACACACATTTATAAGGGACGTTCCTCAGTGCTTAGCTCGTCCAGTCACGTTGAGAACATTTTCAAAAATACACATGCTGCCGATGCTATGGATTCTATAACAGTCCACAGTCACTCAAAGTGAATGAATAAATGCAAATTTGCCCCAGTGTTTAATTCCCACGCCATGAAAACATTCTTAACCTCGACACAAGATGGGCATTAGTGGCCAGCTTCAAACTATGGCCACTTTACCCCCAGGTAAATAACCCCCCCCCCCAAATCCATTAGCTAATAAGTCCTAGAGTCGTGGGTAAGCGATGGCGAAGAGAAAATTCCCTGCTCCAGTTGGGGATCGAACCTCGGTACTACAGAATGTAGGCAGTGTAGGATTTGAGGTTTTTTTACGGCTGTGAGTCTAATGCGATGCCCCCTGATGATGGGACAGCAAGGTCCTCTGAAACGTCTGTAAATTTGTACTAGACTACTCGGCGCAACAACCCAGAAGCCAGACAGACCACTAACTGATCTACCGCGATTTATTAAAATTGAATTATATAAAATGTGATATTGTGATTAAAAATAACCCCATAGAGAAGAGTCTTTTTTGAGAAATTAACATTACGCGCAAGTAATCATGAAATTCTCCGACTTATTCCTTAATTATGACGCGACTTTACGTTTATAAATATGACCAAGTTAACTGAAAAGTCTTCATATTTTACACTTTTATGGAACGTGAAACAAAATTTATAAAGTAATAATAGGCCTAGACATAACTTCCTAACTCCTTCAATACTGAAAATAAATTTCCAAAATATTAACAGTAAATAAGTTATTTTATTTGTATTTGGGAGCCAGTACACGGCAACATTGTCAAACGCAGATAGATTTGGGAGTAATTAACACTATTCTCGCTATGAACGAGAAAAGTCGCTTTGAAATTGATCCTTCGTTACTATTGTGTGTGGCTTTTTCAAAAGAAACCTACCTTGCCACTTTCCGACATACTCGTAAAACTAATAATTTTCAGCAAACCTCAAAGTAAATAAACTTAAGTTTGAAGAATTACAACTAAATATTATCTTCTTGTTGCAAATATAAGCATGCAGAGCGTTAAAACGTACACAAATATTCTGCCCGGGGCGCGATCTTGTGCACCCACACTACGATCGGCCTATGACCTGCTACTGAATAATAAAAAAGAGAACTTTAATTAATTCTCATTTGCAGTGCTTTGATGTGAAGCTCCACGCTTTCTCAATTGAGCTTCTCTGAAACTGTTTCTATTCCCTTTGTTTGATATAATTACGACGACATAAGGCAAGTACTTTGTAGTCGGAAAAAACTTTTCTCATTACCAATAAAGACTCAAAGCAAATAATTACACATTACAATACAATAATTACAAGTCTATATGTATGAACCTACGCATAAAATATTGTCTGACGTTGTAATGTATTTTCGTCTAAGATAGTTTTATGAGACTGAACATTCTCTTCCTGTTATCATAAAACACTTTTAGTGAAACAGTATAGTTTAATTTTATAATAGAATTTTTAGAATTTGTCTGTATGCCTATTTGACAAACTCTTAACAAAACTCGCTTAGTGATGCATCCAGCATCAAACTCCTAAACATCGGCAACACATCCACTTCCACAAAGTTACGCAAAATTCCCATAAAATCTGAATAACAGTAATGTTCATTAATGTCTAAACAAAGCAAAATACAAAGACATAATAACATAACTCACATGCCACAGGCATAACATAATCCTTTATTATCTTTAGCTAATCTTGCATTTTAGTATGTCACCCACAATTCACATCAATTCCCATAGCCACGGGATTTAGGTTTTGCCTACAGATACAAAATGAAAAGAGAAGCACTATATAAAGAGAAGAAGATGAAGAAAAGAGAGACAAACAAACAGGGAGGAGAGATTTTTTCTTAACCAAACGAGAAGCTCAGAAACCTTAATATGGTTGAGACACGATTGTGCACATAGTAAAATCACGAGGCAATGCCATGGCAATAGGAAATTGAATTTGCATCGCTTCCCAATTTCGTTTTAAAGGCGACAGATGCATTATTGATGTGGTTGACTTACCTTACTCCGATGGCAACTACTAGGATGAACATTAGTGGTAAAAGCGTGGCGATGCAGGCCAGAAACACAGTCTGCATGTCGGAGTACCCTGCATAAACAACACATCATTTACTGTGATTTTCCTGTAATAATTCTATGCTACTTGCTGAAAAAACTGGCTACGTCAAAAAGGAATGTCTACTGTACTCATTCAGAATCTGCACAATGCTCACTTAATTTTTTAAACTAAAATTACATAATTTTCAAGTGAATTCTGGTTCTCATGGCTGCTAGTATTTCTGTGGTCATAGTTTTTCTCTTTTAGCCTAACAACAAGAAACAAAATCTCATTTCGCTTAGCTTCAGTATCGACACCAAAAACTGCATGGGGAAGTTACTGCATCGTGTGTGTAGGACGTGCTTTCCTCCCTCTGTCCAACATCCGGAGGCAATTAGCAAAATTTCCAATACCCCTAGCCGGTATGCACAACGCGTTGCAAGTACGCCATCTTTATTTGGCCATCTCTATGTTAATGCAGCGCATTCATAGTAAAGAACTGATTTTAATTGTAATATTTTATTAAGCGTTTATAGATGCATATCTGGTCAAAAAGATTTCCAGTTTTCATGTCTACCCACGGTTCATTACAGTTTGGTGCGAAAATATGCGGGTTATATATAATGTATGGGGGGCATGACGGTACCTTCATGTAGCAAAATGTCATGGCGATTAACAAGACCACTTATCGCTAACATAGGGACGCTGGTTGCTTACAACGAAGTGGTCGTATTTCAACCACCTGTGGCTAAATTAAAGTCTTTACTCTATAAAAGTGCACAGCTTTAAGTGCTGAGATATGTTATGAGCCCACTGGGAGTTGTGTCTGAGATATAATGTGCTATAAATGCCAGCTAATCTTAATATGGAAGATAGCATTTATGAGAAAACTAATACATTTGGTAATAATAAAATTTGCTTAGAGTTTTATATAAATTGGTTCACATAATGTATAAACTCTACTATAAGTAAAGTTTGTCCCTCTATACGCCATGTAGGCTCAACGTAAAAGAATATTTTTACACAATATAAAATATAAATTTCATCAAAACCTTTGTTTGAAACATTTACTTATATCGCGATTACTTAAAAAAAAACAAGAAAAATTCGTTTCTGAGAATAAGTAGTGCGATATTTAAAGAGAGTTTGTGACGTATTGGTATAATCACATAATCCACGGTATATTTTTAATTCTCATAGAGAAGCATGTGAAAATTGTATTTTCATAATTGTGTAATTAAATTTGTAAAACTTTTTGGATTGATACAGTGTTCCGACTTGGACAGAAATGAGTTTCATGTTCAAGTTAGATTTTTGTTAAAAAAGAGGGTTAAGCAATCTATGAAGGCCCGAACTATAATATTTATTGCCCAAAATATTACTTATTTCATCCAAATCCTATAAAAACGTGGCTGTTAACTTACCAACATCAACTTCTCCAAAATCTATCATACCCTCTCCAGACGTATTATAGGAACTGTTAGCAAAGAGGATATTGTCAGCTCCTCCATCGGAAATAATGGGTCTGCCGGAAGTCGAGTTTAAAAATACGTCACTTCCGTTTGCCTCCAGAAGTCTTCTAACAAACGGGAGAAACATGATGACGAGACAGGTCCTCTTATTTATTGAAGTTTTCCAATCAATTCCATGTTTGTTCTTTTATCCCACTGACGAAGTGTCCCTCGTTCTTTGTTTTGCTACAATAACAAATTCTGCGTCCTGAACTTCGGGACCTTCTCTGGTTAATCATTACTGAGCTTGTCTCGCCATGAAGTCTCTTCAGAGTTCTGCTAAACACAGCCAGTTTCAACCTGAAACAGAAATTACGTTGTAGAGGCCACACAAAGTTTTCTAATTAACTGTGCAGAGACAATAAAGTTTCAATTTACTCCTAGAAAAGTGCAACATACTCTGCGACGAGAGGAGAATGATCATAAAGATTAATAATTTCGATAGCCAAGAACGTGTAAAACAAAATGCCACATGACCAGTGTTCAATCACAGGTAATTGAAATAATTTCATCTGTTTCTCACTACTGTGACCTGGATTACAACATAGAGCATTTCTGTAAACCATATACCAACATCCTTTCGGTGACGGGCTAAAAGGAGAAGATTAAATTTTACAGACCACGCAGTATTAATCGACAAAAAAAAATTGCCTATAGATTTATACGTTGTGTTCTCACACAGAGATATTTTTCAAAACACATTTTTGGTACAGGTATCATAAATATATCCTGCCTAAAAATACACAATAAGTAATTTTCTTAGAAAACTTCACTATTATTTTCACACAAACCCATCACTTTTGGTATCTGATCATAATCTCAGTATATGTAACTCCTCGACACTTGATAGAGATTAATAGCAATATTGAAAGAATTCGGAATTCCTGTACTTGAGTCCACTTTAGACCAATTAATGAATCGTCATTGTTTCAGTGAGTTAACATACCACTAATTTTCTAATCAGTGTTTGCTGATGTAATATGCTGTGTTACACCGATAACTGACTAATCCCAGGCGGCCAAGCTCCTCTTGAGAAGCTGACATTCACTCCGCTGATCAAACAGACATTACGTGTCTTTTATGGAATCTAAAACTTTATTACCGTCTTCATAAAAGCTCAAAATGGTTAAGTATAGTTGTACGGGACGGTATGATGGACGCTCGTTCGAGACCCCAGATCTGTGCAAACGAACGAGTGCCATCACCAATCCGTTCGATTATACGCCAATCCAGTGGTCTAGCAGAATCATAACAGAACTATCCCCAGCTTGTCTGCACATCAAATCCGGGGGCTGGCTGCAATAAATGTGTGAGGGGATTAGTGAGGCGCCATTTCACCCCAGCTCGTATATTCTTTAGTTACCCCCACAGTAAAGGAATTTGTGTAAAATAATTTTATCCACCGAGTGCATCTATAAGTTTTGTATGATTCTCAGGCTAAGCAGTGATTGTTTCTTTAAATAATTGATCGTATGTTTCCCTGTGTTCCTGTTACAACCGGGTCTCTTAAACAGTAAAGTGGTTTAGCCGTAGATCCTTTTTTCTGAAAATGTATCTCTTTAGTGATTTTGATTCTGTTTTACTCAATATTGGCTCTCTCTTTGATAAGATCATTGAGCTACATTCTTCAACTATTCTTATTTAATGCGCTTGTTATAAAAATTTAAGTTAGATGGCATTTTAAAGTTTAGCATTTTCCGTGAGCTAGGTTCACTTGTTAAACAATTTATTTACATAAAGATTATTGAGAAGCATGGCAGTGCGAAGGAATATTAGCAGTCAACGGGAAACACATATACTTTGCTTGTTTTCAGAAACAATGATTAAATTTAAATGTACAGCTGAAATGTCATGCGAAGGGGTTTGCTTCATGTTATGGTCTTCGCGACCAGTTTTCCACGTAGCGTCCGTCTGTTTTTACATTACTGATACAGAACATGAGTCATCTTCAGGGAAGACACCAATAGTCTGACTACTGAAATTAATATATGCACTAGTGTCTCGCCAATATAGTGAGAGATTGGAGAGGCATGTAACACTCATAACTGATACTGTCTCGTTAAGTAATCTAAGAATTAATCATGTTCTGAGATCAGAAAACGCCGTGAAAGAATATAACCATCAAAGTATGAAGGCATAACGATGCACCTAAGCAGAAATCAAGGGGACATGAAAATATGATAAGAGAACGTTTACCTTCTACAGAAATAAAAATAAATTCGAGTGTACAATGCACATCTCATCTGCATACTCGCTAAAATTATAGCAAAAAACATTGTAAAATACAACAGACTGCGGCCAGTGACCGGCAAAAAGGTAAATACCCTTCACCTTCCAGTCGAGAAGAGGCTTACACAAGCAGAGAAGGAAACTTGGTTGTAAAAAACGTCACCGACTCTTAGAGACAGTTTTATAAAACTTGTATTCCCATTATTCTCGTAGACGAGAGTACCAGAGAGACCTAGACACAGATGGAGGATATTATCAAAATTATCTCAGACATAAAATGCGACGCGGTCATTTTAAAGTCTCAGAGTAGGTTCCAAATGGCAGAGCACTCTAATGAATCTTCGAAATCCAAATCAATTTTTGACCGGCATAGCGACCAACTCACAGACTTCTCGAGAGGAACAAACATTTCACTGTGTAGTCGGTTTATGTCTTGACTGTTCCGTGCCTTTTGATAATAAGATTTTAAAAATTTAGTGACTACATTCAACGTCGTCCGTTAGTAGTGCATAAGGCAGCTCTCGTGTGATTCAGACAGCCAGTGGTGGTTTAAGCTAGTAAATTATAAACAAGATCGATTCTGTCTAATTTTCTAGATTGTATAACCAGAAGCAATGATTAGAAAGACAATAGATGATCCCCCTTTGAAATACGCTTTCACATCAGGGATTGTCTTCAGCAATAAAGCTGCTTGCTTGTAGTTTACATAAGCCCATTCAAAACAGTGTCGGAGCACCAACACGAACAAATTTTAACTGATGAATTAATAGCTTTTATTTCGTGCGTTTTCCACTACTGCACTTTCACATGGGCCTAACATCATGACCGCTTCCTTCCCATTCCTTTCACACTCACTCATTTCCCTCTTAAATGCTATTAAAATCACTAGTTACAGCTAAAGGTTACATATTCACAATTTTTTATAATTATAATGTTTCAAGAAAGAATATTAAGTCCGCTTCTATCACAGATAAAGGTAAGTTTCTCCTGTGGTACTATGAAATGCAGTCTGGCAGAAACTGAACGACGTTTCAGAAGTGCTTACTGCCTCCATCTTCAGGCCAACATTGCTCTGATGATGGCGGCAACTTCTTAAACGTTGGCCAACTTGCCAGACTACTTAGAGCAACACGCAAGAAGACAGTCATCTTCATTAGAGCACCGATCACAGACGTCTGTAAACGTGGCTGTAAATTAAAGAATATGGCTGGGAAATCTAAAAGAATCTCTTGGGAGGCCTATGTGAGTCTGATTTCAAAATTTATATTAATGAAAAAGGTTTAATTATAATGGCATAAATTGTTCCTAAAACAAATTAACAATGCACATATTCAGCTGTGATATTCAAATCTGCTCGAAATCCCATAGCGTATGTTATTTTTATATTAAACTTAAAAATGCTGTTGGGCTTAAATACTGTGAATAAAACTATTTATCCACATGGGACATTTTGCTCATCACAACAAGGAGAAATTACAACAAACTGTCTGTCTCTTGGACACTGAATACTCTGCGTGTACCACATTAAATTAGATTTTAATTTGTTTCATAAAGTCATATATTGATAACATTAAACGCTGTACGAGCATGTAATGCAACAACAATTGGAAACAGAGATTAAAAATTAAAAGGCGGGAAAACATTTTAAGACTGTAAATAAAGAATCTCTGCTGCACTCTGTATAACATCAACAGAGGTGAAATACTGTATCAAAATGCGCTTGATTTTAAATCGATTTTGCATTACGAATGCAGTCACCTATTTCAGATACAAATTTATTTTCATAAATCTAGCCGACGACGTGCACATTAAACTACAACCCGGTTTTTTAAATTCTAAAATGCTGAAAGTAAACGTATAATAGGCAATCCAGCAGTTTCCGAGAAAATTTATGCAATTCGATTTGAAAAGGAGCGATTGTCTTGGTTACGAAAAACGTCGATTCAGAGCATTTTTTGAGGGCACCAAAATGTCAGATTTAATTAACATTCTTTAAGCAGTTTTGAATGAAAAACATGTCAGTACGTGGATAGACACACCTTCCCAACATGAGTTTGTATCATACGTGTTGTAAAAAACGCGTATTACTTCCGTACTGAACCAGAGACAGGAATGTATTAATTTGCAGTCTTTATTTAAATTAATTACTTTACATTATTTTAAAATCCGCCCCATTCTCCTTTCACTTCATCTGCTAAAAAATATAATGACACAATTCCAGTCTACAATTATCAATCCAATTACTGTCTCTACTTACCAGAATTCAATCACTGAAGTTCTCACTCGTCACCTTTCCCCACCCAACATTTTTAACATCAAAAAAAGACTTTAGAACACGCAATAAAGATAGTCTGTCCAAATCCGTGAAGTCTTGATGCAAACAGTGTTATCTTTAAAAATTCATAAAATACACAATTCACCAAAATCATAAAATCGAGGGAAAACAACTTATGGGTTCAACAATTCCAACTTAACACACAAGCAATTGCAAAGGAATTTTACCCTCAATTCTGCGTACGTAAAAATATCTGTTGTGGGACGGCAGATGGACGCGGTACTTCGGTCACACCTCCTTCCAGATGCTGTGGTCCATATCCTAGCCAGTGAGCTAGCTGTACAAGCAGCAGCAAGGAAGGTAAGCCGCTCCACACACATCGATTCTGTACGTCTTTGGCTGGTGCATGAGAGCTCCCAACCGACTCGGCACGGACCTGTTTTGTTCGGCTCACATCGGTACGGCTTGCCTGACATCTTTGTTACAATGGACTTCGTAGGTTGTCTATTACTATACATAAACTAATCAACTTTTCGTTTTAACTTCAGTTTCCTTTACAGATAACCTATTTCACCATAGAAAATTGCTTGATCAAATATCAGTTTTCTATTTATATTTTCATGTAAGAGTTAAGAAAACAGCACTCGAAATAATTTACAGTGGTTTCATACATTTCATATACGTCTACTCTTTCGCCGAGGTCATGTTAATTTATTATTTATTTCATTTTGTGCCTCGGGGGTGATTTACACAAGGCGCGAACAAGAATTTTCGCGTGAAGTAAACAAAGAAAACTGAGTGCATGTTCATTGTATTTGGCCACCAAAATGCAGGGCGAAATTCATTATACAAAGGCAGATACTAAATCTTCCGAAAATTAAGTATTTAAAAAGAGTAATGCTCACCGGTATTCAGACCAGAAACGTTTTTCGATCTATCTACTGCATAAAATTCAAAAAATACCATGAATAAGCACGCAAAATTGTAATTTTGCGTGCTGTTTTATGTGGGTGTGAAATCTGTTATTTTCTCTTAAGAGAGCACATATTGAGTAGTATTTGAAAATAGGGTACTGAGGAAAAGATTTGGACTTAACGGTAAAGAATGTGAAAAGAAGTCGGAGGAAACTGAACAGTGAAGATCTTCACTATTTTAATATTCACAAAATATTGTCAGAGTGATAAATCCAAAAAGGGAAAGACTGATGGGTTATTTAGTATGTATGGGAGCATGTCACGGTTCATTGCAGTGTCGCCATATTTTGTTTTCCCCAACATAGCAAAATTCAACTTAAAATCTCTTTCGATACACTTCACTATCACAATGCAGTATTTGCTTTCAAATCATAAAATTCGCTGTTCTATAGTTACTGGGTAAATGCAATATTTGCATTTTTTTACTGAATATATATAAAACAGACGAGATTATTTTCCTCGCAAAAGAAAAGCGGCTTCGATATTGCAAGAAAATTAAAGAATTTCTTTCGCAACAAATCGGATGGGGAACTTCTGTCCTGTTTCAACTATACTATTGTTTTATCTTATTCGTTCCAAGTTTGTTTAATTTTTTGAGTGGATCAATAAAGTAATTTTTAAATACTTTAATATATCTCTGCTCCCTGACTGAAGCTTAACAGATCGCTGAGGTGCCGTGGCCTTCAGTTTGAGAATCACTGCTTAAACCGATTATAATTTAATGCAGATAGCCGAAAGAAAGGAACGCGGAACTGCGTCCCGTTTAATACGACTAAATACAGGATAACATCTGTGCCGACAACCGACAAACATAAAAGCAATAACTTTTGTTGACTGTACTTAGTGAGTGGGTCTGTACCCTGATTTACTCGTCAAAGGTTTTATATTTTACTTAATTCTAAGGAAAACTTGCCTAAACCTATCAGTCACACTAGAGTGATCAGCGGCCTAGGAACTACGATGACCTTGGCTCTAGTGTTTGAGGAAGTCATTTACACGGGGATGGACCTAGATCTGATTTTGGGGCGCATTACGTCAGAGTTACATTTCAAATGGTAGACCCTGTACGTACAGACGTTACGGTTCATGGAAGGGATAACGGTATATTCCCGGCAGCCTCGTTGAAGCAATGTTATTTGAACTTTCACATTGCTAACAGCTCTAAGGCCAACCAAGCATAGCATCTGATGGGTGTGAATCCGGAGATAAAAAGAGTTAGCGAGGTGGGACTGACCACGTTTTGTCCGTCATCCGGTGCCGATATGACGTGTGAGTGGGTCGTTACCTCCGCGTCATCTGAGCATTATCATAAGCGATGTTTAGAAGCAGCGTTATCTTTAAAGCTTACTTTTATTATATGCACTTGACGAGCTGTAGAGAACTTTATGAACGCTGCAAGGGTTACAGTAGAATTTGGGATAAATTTTTCTCACATTCTAGTCACTTGTACAGGCCTTGTGCCTTGTGAAATGCAGGTGTCTCGAACTGATAAGTGTAGGGACTTAAAAGTTTTTCTTCTTTGGTACGGAGCAGTAAAACTTTTGGCAGAAGTTTTAAGACAGCATCTAACTTTCTGTCCAAGGTACCGAATTTCGATATATGCTGCATTTACGATCGATTCTTTCTCAAACTGATGGACAATTGCAGTTGTTGCATGAAGAATCAAGAAGTTCAGAGAACATCATTCGGAACATCTGTTATTCTCACTCAAAGATGCAATTAACGATAAAATTAAGTCCGTTCTTTAAAACACATGGAGTTGAATCGCGCGCATTCTTCAAGAGAAGGAAGCACTCTTCAATTGTACAAACGGAAAACATTTCTGTTTTGGTCAAAACACCTTAAATTCAATTAATTTATCCGTCAGTTAAGGTCCTACTTGTTTGTATGATATATTGTAATTTTAAGCATGTATTTTAAGATAATAATTGATTTAAATTGTGTACATGTATACACACACAAACGCACATACGTGCGTACGTATGTACACACGTAACACGTAACAATAAAATGGCTTTAAAATCCAGGATAGAATGTCACCTCATGATCACAATGTTACATAACAGTGCGCGTCAAAATCTGAAATAATTTTCACTAATACCATGAACAGCCATTCTTCAAAGCTTATGGTAGGTCAGATGGTCAAGATATTTACCGGCTTTTTATACAACCCAAATGTTCACTGCCATATTCACGAGATCCTGCCACTAGAACGCTACAATTACAAAATAAATTTTAATATTTAATTTATTAAAGAGCTTTGAGGGAAATGCCCACAAAATTTTAATACAAATACTTGAAATGAATAGATTTCGTCGTAGATGGGATGATAACATAAAAAAACTGATTTTAGTGGAACAGGATATACGCTGGGTTCGTGTGGTTCACAGGTTGCTGTGGATTGATATTTTTAAAAAGGAAATGAACTTTCAGGGTTCCATAAATAGGCGGAATTTTTTTTTAATTGCCTAAGCAATTATCAGCTTATCACTATTATTTGCCCGAATACGTTACCTACGCCCCGAGTATACGGTTCCTAATCAGTGGAAGTGATACGAAATGTTTTATGGATTTACAGCTTTGTTACAATATCTCTCTTCTTACCTATTGGCTTATCTGCATAAACGACTGGATGTATCGATGCATTTGAAGGATTTGTGAGCCTTAGCTGCTTGTCTTCTGTCAGCTGGAGCAGCGCCACGTTAGAATTATTACGTTTCCCTTCATAAGAAGATAAATCGAAAAGACTGGAACGTCCAGTCAACGACGTTTCTCTTATCGAGGGCAAGGAAGGAGTAGAGTCCGAAAACAACGACCCATTATATGCAGATGCTCCACCTAGGAAGCTGTGTCTCGTGGCAGCATGCTGCCATCTAACAGCACGACATGCACCCAAAAGCGTATTTTCAGCCTTAAATTTATCGATTTCTCTGGTAAGTTCTTTTTCCCTTTGTGCTATATTTTCTTGTTGTTTTAAGGCACGAACACTGAGTTCTATTTCGGCTTGCTTTTTTACTTCTAAAGTACAAGGCTGGAAGTCTTCTTTGGGACGAAAAATTTGTGGAAGTTTGGAGTCAGAGTTTTGTGACTTTTTCTTGATGTTCTTCAGAGGGCGGTTAGTAGCAGTGGCGTCGTTGTTGGAATGCAAACTGGATGTTCGAGCCCTTCTCGAAGCGACATTGCGTCTCGTTTCCTTCGATAACTTCTGAATAGCATCCAGCATTTGAACTCGTTCATCGTCTGGCAGAAGAGCAGAAACTTCTTGTAATACCTAAAATAAAATAAAACCAAGATCTGCATGTAGCCTACAGTCCGAATACTTTATTTTGGCTTCAACATTTCCTTTTGTTTTGTGCAGTGCAAGATACGCATACATTTCGGTCTGTAAATGTTAGCTTGGTTCTAGTTTCCTCTGAAAGTGCTTTAGTGCAAAACATCCTCATGTGTATCGTGCCTTAGAAAACATTTCTGCAGTAGAAACACACTGAGATTTACCTCAGTGTCTCGAGCATGATTATATTTTAATCCTGAGTCAGTGTGTGCTTTAAGGATTAGTCTCGATGAAGAATCCATTATGAGACAATACCACATAATCCAGTAAACTGAATACTGTTTCAGATCACAGACTGGATTCCTAAAAGTAACTGAATTAACTCCGATTGAAGAGTTACTAAATTTCGCCAAACAAACATGTAAAGGATGTAGAACGGCGATAGGCACTTTCGGGAAACGCTAATCTGCAAAGGCTTAACCAATTAATCTAACTTACTGTGGCCAGTTCTTTGGTCAGCCGCAATCAGATTCATACATTCGTAATAAACATGCAAAGAGTCTGGGATGTCCCAGCAGTCATTGCTATTAAATTTATAAAATTACGGAAACGTATTTTTAGAGCTTTCTCGAGAATTCTCTCTTTATTGTTAAACTAACAAACTAACTACATCCATGCAACAGAGTCCTTCTTGAAAGGCTAACAGTAGATCAAAAAATCGATATTCTTAGGCTGTGAAAATATCGATTGTGGTCTCCTGGCTTGTGACGCCATGTAGTCTTGTCGCCTTCATCTTCATGGTTTACATAAACTTTTACGATTGAAGCGCTAACTTCTGCCGAATGTCCGTAACGATATCAAAGACTACACCTCGTCACATATCGCAAGCCCATAATCTGCATTTACGAATGCTTTTTGACTTCATCTGGTGTGCCCACACTGCTAGGGTATGGCAGTTGAAGAATTTATGTTTTTGGTACTTACAGAGAATTTCTGCAGCGAGACTAATGCTTGAACGATGTCTCCAACTCCTCTCTGATGGCCGTAGCGACGCCGGGCGTCCAACAGCAGGGTCATGGGACTGGCGTCTCGTAGCCGGCAGTGGGGAGCCCGAGGATTACTAATAACCGACCCAACGTTCCCCAGTCCTGCAATGAGGGACCACGATCTGAGCAAATAAGTGATCACATGTGTTCTAGAATGATTAATAAATAATGGCTTGAAAAGGATATGGAAAAACGCGGTTGCGTCGTGAATTATTTTAAGGTACTACGACTATATCGGAATTTTCTTGAAGGGAATGAAGAACATTACAAAACACTTCAATCGGTCTCTGGTTCGAGACCTCCCGAAAACGAAATACACATTTAACAAACAGATTGTGATTCTGTGGACTAGAATCAGCTGGCTTAGGATAGGATCCAGTGGCGAAACTTTGTTAATAAGATATGTAAATACGAGGTTTCAAGGACACTGCCACATGCAGTTAGTTTATTAATTACATTTCTGTGAAAAAACCGCTTACAATTTTTTTTTCACTCCTCGACGAACATGTTCTCAGAACAAATGTCTAAGTACCGGACACATTTCAAGTGTGCATTGAATGCAAGAAACAACATTTTAAAAGTTTGCCTTCTCTTGTATAAAGCCAGTAAATCTTGTAAAGTCTGCCAGAAGAAGAGAATTGCCTAGTTTTTCACTCACTCATCGTTTCTTCAAACTTTGGTTAAATTTCCAGAAAGAGAGACAAAGAATTCTCCTTCAGCCAGGAATGAAATTGGTTTTAAGTACCGACAACGACTAAATCCTCTCTTGCGGTGTGAGAGAAGGAATGGCATCTCGTGCTTCTTTCTTGCTTTAAACCCAATTATAAAGCGTATTCATAAAATCTGTAGGCAATTTACGTTCCACATGTACCAAAATATTAGTTTTCTCTTACAGGAATGTAATTTATAACCTCAGATACGACGTGTCTGGCTACTAATTTTCATTTACGAATAGGATCAAAGAGGACAGAAGGGTTTTGTTGATGATATGGGTTCTGTGCTGCTAACCCAACTGAAACTGTACTTCTACTGTCGCAACATTTCCCGACTTCAAGAGCAAATCGATCAGTGCATCCGGGGCAACTTCATTTTATATCGGTCATTGTAAAAAGAGGCATAGAAATGTCTCGTTGCCCTGATACAAAAAGGCTTGAATACAGTTTGAATAAATGTACTGAAATATACGCAGTTATTAAAAAGAACAATACAGTGTTAACAACTAGGTTGTTATGTTGTCAAAACCTGTACACATTCTTACTTATTTCGTAATTTTGAAGTAATCTCAACACACACATATTACAAAAATTCGGTTGAAATTAAAAACTGGAGAGAAATGTATGCACATCAAGATGGCCTCTGTCTCTTAATTACGTAGTCAGCGCATTCCTAAAGCAGCGCACGAAGGAGCAGATGGAACATTTGCCTCTGCGACGCGTTAATTAAATGAACTTCGGCCATTTTGTACGTTCTTTGTTACACTCTTATGTAATTACTAATCTAATTGGTTAGATACTACCAGCCTCTATCAAGCTGACTCAAAATGGTGTTTGATGTTCAGAACCCCAAATTTTATAATTAAACCTCTTAAGCAAAAATCAACCAACCTACCAGCGTCCTATCCAATAGGCACATGGGTTGAGGGCTCTTACCTCAGAGGCAAAGATGACGGCGACAAGTTTAATCATTCACCTAAATCTAGAGCCGAAATTTAATTCCAGGCCTTTGTTACCATGAATTGCGTATTCTTTAGACAGAGACATACAGTTAAATTAAAACTGACAGCCTCACCTTGTGCAATCCAGTTGTTTCGTTGCTGAACCAACAATGCTGGCAACGTAACGGACGGGCCCCTCAACAAAGTAGTTTTCTTAATTTTTAAAGTTCCAGCAGCACATCTACGATTGTATGTCGATTTTGTGCTACTAAATGTCGAATATCTGCTTTCAGGTAGCTGAAGATGTTCAGTAGGTGCTGAAGGCAATGTAATATTATGCCTGATAACTTTCTCGTCTGTTGGTGTGAACACAAGCTGCAGGCTAACTTCTGGTTGTCCAGTAACATCTGAGCAGACGAGGTACTCTGCAGTGTCCAGCATGTTCTCAGCCCATATCCAGCCTTTAGCGACAGCATCAAGCAAGGCTTCTGAGGGACTCGCTTCTGAGGCTGTCACCATGCGACAGAAAGTCCCCAGCACTCGCATCTCGTCTCTTTGATCATCTAGCCGTCTTCGCCATTCTTCAAGATGCCAACCGTTTTCATGTGACGCAGCAAACAAGCGGTTTAGATACGGTCTCAGAACTGGTGCTAGATGTCTTTTGTCTTCATCCAATCCTCTGTATAACCACTTCAAAACATGGTGGACCAACACTGAATCATCTGAAAGATTTGCATTTGAAGTGTCTATATCCCGACGGACAGAATCGACTAATAGGATGACTGATGCATCGAAGTTGTTCTTCAGTCTACTACCACTACTGATGTTATTTCTCAAGTTGCCGCAAGAGTTATTTTTGGAGGACGCGCGTCTTCTATTCCTTCCGGTAGGACCAACGTAAGTTCCCATCGGCGAGTTGCTCATATTCCCCAAGGTCAATTCTTTAGCTTGCTCTAGGATTGCCGACAAGAGGTATATGAGGTCTTCCACAGGATCTTCCTGCTGGATGGTAGTAGACGACGTCTGCAGAGGTCCTTGGAACCATGACAGAGAATTTTGATTCTGAAATTATATTAAGCGATAGCATCACCTTATTTATTAAAAATAAGCGTAATTTTTTTTAAAAAAATTAAAAAAGTACTGAGCGAAACCACTCGAATATTATTCGCTGTGATCGTTATTATAGTTGTAAAACTGGGGCCTCTACAACAAGAATAAAACTTCTCCGCATGAACTAACTGCATTCTTCAGAGACACTAATTTATGTACCTGTAGTGTTAGATGTCGGACACGGAGCATCTCTCGAAACAGCTGTGTGATGTAATCTAACTGCCGGGGAGTGAACTGAGCGGACCCTGCTGTCGTGTACGTTCCGAAACTCAATCTTCTGGACCTACATCGAGAAATATTAGCAACTTACAAAATTTACTAACGAGATTTGGAGATTACCAATTATTATCTTCCCCTCCAGGACTGAAAAAAAACAGACTTGTTTTCCATCAGTGTGATGTTATGTTAATTATCCTTAAGCAAGTTAATTTTTGTTTCTCCCAGCGCCAAAGATTCATCTCTTTGACACCGCTGAGATCAGATATGAGGTGTAACCAGCCTCTAATGCGACCGCGGTGTTAATTTGGCCTCTCATCTTTACACGGAGCCGAGTTTACGAATGTGTGGAGCGCAACGTTTACTCCCTTGGCGTGGTACTAGAAACATTGCAAGAATTTAATTATTTCAATGAAAACAGTAGAACACAGAGAAAAGCAGACTAATGACTTGAATTTTCCTTTTTGTATTTCATTACAATTATGGATATAATAAGGAAACCTAAAATAGTTAAAATGGAGTTCGAAAACCATAAAAATAAACGGTATAATTGTGCCTATGCTTTAATTATCACCAAAACAAGAAGATGTATGTGGTACAGTGTGGATACACACAATTTTTAATGTGGCGAATTATCAGTCACACGTTCTAGCTGCTTTAACCGCGATAACAGTTGCATAGGGGCCTAGGCGGGTCCCAGAGTCAGTCTGGGAGTATTGGCATAAAAAATTATTCCTGCCGTTACCGGAATCGAATCCCAGTCCCTCAGCCAGTAATCAACCACTGCACCGACTGACCTGGTTGTTGCGGGCGGCGCCAAGTCGGCGAGCACATTCGCCCATTTTCGTATGAGCGAAGTTTCTAATAGTTCCGATATTAGATAGCGCTTTACGTCATCATCTTCAGGTGGCACTACGGCCACGGCTGATTCCTCATGTAGGCACGTGAGGAAATCTTCCAAAATCTCGACATCACTGAGATAGTCTTCCTCGGGATGATGTTGACCGCCTGAGGTGGAATGGAGCATCACATTACACCACGGGAAGAAGTAGGAGCGGAACCTTTGGGTCTTCAGGGCGATGATCAGTTCATCCAGAAGACGTAGGACGTGGAGAGCCAGAGTATCGGATGTCCACGATTGGAGTACGGCGGCCGAATCACAGCCGGTGCGCTCCAGTTGAAACCAAAGCAGTGTCCGCAACATGTACCGACTCACCACCTTCAGGAACTCCTGTACAGAGACCGTCTCTTATTATGAAAATGACTGTCTTCTAAGATGCCGCGCCGTGCAGTTTGGTATCTTCTTATTAATCTTCAATTTTTATTTAAACAGAACATGTTAAATAAGTTCAAAGTAAATTTCCAATTTAATTCTTTCTCTGCGAAATAAGAGTTTCTCTGAATAAATTTTGTCCCGAATGGCTGTACAATTTATTTTTAATGTATTATGATTGAAACAAAAAGGAAATATGTTGAGGAGGTAACACCTCACGGATTTGTGCAGACGTGACTGACAGTTCCATCGGATTTTGTGCAATAAAGCGTGCAGAACGATCTAACAATGCTGCCAGTCAATGTCCTCACCCGATTCCTGGTAGCGGGAAGACCAAAGCCGCCCAGAGCTTGGCGACTGGTGCGACCCCGTAGTTGCTGGAGAATCGTCTCCAGGAACGCAAGAATCCTGGAAGGCAGACTGGAAGCTGAGTAGTGGGTCAGCAGAGTGAGTTCTGCCGCGGGTACCCAGATCTGCCAGGTGGCAGTGCGGTCATCGCAGCGCACTGTCTGGTGAGGAGGGCCCGGAACAAGGTAGAAACCCTTGAAAAGTAGAAAGTTCCGGGAACTGGCTATAGTGCCTTGCCAAATGGAGGCCGTTCGCAAAGAACTTATTTGATTGTGACTCCTCCTATTTGGACCCGTCCACAGCAGATACCAGGGGATGTCGGGTCACTTGGTTACAAGTGTCAGGTAACACCTTGCAAATCAATCAGTTAGGTCCTTTGGATTGAGATTAGTTTTTTTTTAATTGACCCAACTGATTAGTTTGTATGTTTCACCTGATGAAGCCAGTTTCCGAAACGTCAGGACGTTTTTTAAAATTGCAAGCGAAGTAAAACGTCTAATAACATGCATCACTTAAAGTTTTAGCCAATAAATCGAAATTTCAGAATAAAGTAATTTATTTAAATTCAGACCGTATATAAACAGTGCAATTCAACCTACTGTCTGGGCTGCCTTCTGAAACAGCAGGCAGTCGATATGGCCCAAAGATGTACGGGCAGGGAAGTCGCTTGTCTGTGGCCATCCCGTACAACCCACGGCGATCACCAGCTTCACCTCCACGTCCTCGGCTCGCGATCCAGCCAGAGTAGGCGACCAGAAACCGATCCTTAAGCGCACCTCGGGGGCACCCTCCACGATGGCGATCCGGAAGTCGCGTGGATCTGGGAAACGACTCTGATTGCAGTCCGCTGAAAACGCACCATTTGGGTCTGGCATTAGTGCTAGATGAAACCGTAAAACTATTTTAAAAACTTACGGCATCATTGGTCGCACGTCGTGTACAATTCGAGGACTTTAGTTGACTGCCTACAACATCGAAAAGGGTCACATGTTTGACACGCTTCTAGTCTCTAATTCAATAGTACCAACCTGAAAACTGGTATCTTTATGCCCTATAATCGTTGATATTATTGAAAGCAGTAGGGGTGGGCTCTTACCCGGGCCGTAGAACACCTGCTGTTCAGGAGAAAGTCTCAGCAGTTGGTCTAGGATACCGGCGTCCACGATCTTGCCTGGACTGCCGCAAAGACGCGACTCGTCCACGAGGTCGGGCCTCACGGGTGGCGCGGCTCTTGCCGCCGCTTGGGCCAACAACTCCACGTATCGTTCCTGGATCTTGTCTCTGGAATTTGGAAAATCTCGCCATCTCTCGAAATAAAATTGCTGAGGAACGTCTTTGATTCTATGAGGAATCAAATCAGTGGAAACACGATCCTACGAACAGCTTCATTATACGAATATCGTCACACACTTTTCATAAAATGAAGTACAATTTATACTTCTTATTCGCTTCATTTTGGGAGGTCTCTCTACTCAGACATTACTTGGGCTGCAGAGTTTAATTTGATACTTTACTGCCGGTAACCACAATTTCAACAGCAGGAGACTTCCCAGGGCAATCCAGACTTCGCGTCACATGACCCGAACTTCGATTTAATTACGGAAGAACCACCAACTTGGTGGGGAGGGGGGGGAGTGGTCTTAAAGTAGGGTAATAGCTTAACTCAAGCATCGCATCTGATTTATTTCTTGGAGCTACCCTGATCGAATTCCTACCAAGGCACTGTCCATGTTGAATGAGCCCGTTGTCACAATGGCACGCCGCGTTCTTAGGTAGCGGGTGAAGGACACGGCCTCCATGTACGGAATGATCAGTCGCAGACAGCCGACAAGGGATCGTCGTGCATCTTGAAAATGAAAAGGCTGTGAATTTCTCGACTAGTTTATCGACTGCTAGCTTCTCAAGCAGGACATTTTTTTATGGATTTATTATTTAATTTGTCAGTTTCGTCAGAGATTTATAGAAGTTGAATGAGTCAGGAAGTTGACCATAAATAGTGAGAAAAGGATTTGAAAGGAGAAAGTCTGGGCTATTTAATATGATATTCTAGTAGTCGCCTGAAGGGACCGAGGAATACCACGAGACATCTCAGGACAGTAGGTAACTCGGTCGAGGTTCGAATCTGTTGTGGCACCTCCCGAACAAAGTTCTAGATGTTATCGCTACGTCAAACCCTGCTTGGTTAACTGGTCAAGTTGACAACTGCAGGTTCTTTTTGTACATACCTGCGCAGAAACCCCGATGCGTTGATGAATTCTGCCCACTGTTCTGCGCCTTCCCCTTGAAGTCGTATCTTTGCGAATCCCTGAGGGGACCCTTGACCCTCGACCACACGGCATGTTGGCTGGGTCCCACAATCCTGATACACAGGCGGTGAAGACAGAACATCCAGGCGAACAAGGTACTCGAACCGAGGACTCTGACCAGGCTGTAAAGAAAAGGCATCTCGGAACACCGCAACACTCTTCAGAAACTGAATAAATACCACATCACAGACCCGAGGAAGGAAACGGCACTGTCCTCCCTCGTAATTCACGGTAAAATCACGGAAGTCGCCTGGAGAGACTGAGGAAAATCACAAAAATATCAGTACAGATAGCCAATTTCCAGGCTGTGATTTGAACCCGAGATCTCCCGAATATGAAGCAAAGGGTTGTGTTTCAATGAGGACTGGACGCTGTTTCGGCTTCTACCTTCACAGATCTTGCAGTTTTATGCGAGCGTCTCACCTTACTGCGGTCTCGTATGCCATCCAGGGTGGCGAGGAACTTGCTTGAGAACCTGGAGTCCAGCGTCGCAGCACCGCACACCAGACGCTGTACTAGGCGCTCCACCACAACCTCCACAGCAGCGCTGATCCGCTCTCTGCTAAAGTCGCCACCACTCCCTGCAAAAAGATTCTTGCTTTTTAGTTTTAGGGGCGACGAAATCCGACAGACGTTTTCCCTTCTTATTAATTTGAATTTAAACGAAAAATAAAACTGCCCTTAAATATAAGATGCAGAAAAAGCATGACATTTTAATCTTCTGACATGCCATTAGAAGGTATAAAGAAAAATAAGTGAACATTAACTTAAGATGGAGTAGTTGACTCCTAAGACACTGCGTACTTTTCACGAAGAAAACATTACGAACCCGCTGCTGAATGCCGCTTACATTCCATCTTCAGACGTTTCCAAGATTGTATTGAGGTAAGATTATAAATCAGCTGTATTAAACCATGTAACTGGATAAATCTTTCAGTATTATCGTGTAGTTTCCTTGTTTACACTATGTGTTTGGTGGCCCGAAAGGAGAACTTGGTCTTCTGTTTCAGCCAAATGCAACGGTCTACCAATGTAGTTACGTTCTGCTGGAATATTTTCCTTGCCATAGTATTAAATGTTGACCTTGATTCCTCTTGACTCCCTGTATACCCAACACAAATTAATTGGGAACATTTAGAAGCCGCAGGGCGTGTTTCACAGACCACAGTTGTGATGTTAGTTCCACATGGACTCACTTATTTGCATTATGTACAATACAGTCAGAACAACCACCGAGACGTTTTCGAACTTCGTGGCTATGGAGTTGTACGTTCTCCGGAGGACTTCATCGGACATACGTACTACTGACCTTTTATTTAAAAATAGCATTAAAAGCGGATCCAATTAATGTCGGTAGGTTTTCATTTTTATTCCTAAAGAAACTTCGCCTACATAAGATAGAAAACTCCTTAACAACTCTTCTGTGGCAACAGCTACAACAAATTATGTATAACAGACACGTACTCACGAACATTCTAGTAATATAATAGTACTAGCCTACAAAATACCCATAGGAGGAGGCATTCTTTGCGATATTGAATCCTGAATTTATATTCATGTTTTGGAATTGAAGCTTAGGGATAGACACGGTTTCCCACTTTGACTTCATTTGAAGCTCTTTATTATAATTTAGCATAAAGACTGGTCAGAGAGCTCGTAAAAATTAGTTACAAAACAGCTAGTCTTAATTAGTTGTTTATCAAGTACCTGATCAGAGCAAGGATGTCACAATATATACTAACATTAGGCACGTAATTTACCTGTACACTTTTGTTATTTCCTTACAAGAAAGTGTCAGCTCACCGTGACTGTTATGTTGTTCCAAGCGTGTTAGTTGGAGATTCAACCTCTGCAGTTGTTCCCTGGAGAATCGAAGCCGAGACCCTGGTAACTTAACCTCGCCCCTTCCTCTCGAGCCCTGATGGCGACCCAAGCAACCACCTCCTCGTTTACTGGGGCTGCTCCCCATGGTCTTAAGCTTACTAAAGCTCTGAAACGTAGACATATATCGCTGTGGGTTAATGCTTTTTATTTTGTTTTCAGTCTAATGAGAACCAATTTAACGTGTTTTAGACTCTGAACATGCAAACAAAAGCCGTTACCTTATGCACATCAATGCGCCTTTCTGTTAGAAACGAGGAAAATTCACGTCCAGAAAGTGTATTTTTCTGGAAAATAAAATGTTACCAAAACAGTTAACAAACATACAATATATTTTATTTTAATTTCTGTTAATTTTTATTTCGGATTTCGACGTTGTCAGGAATGGTATAGGCTAGAACAGTTGTCAGTCCATCATTCAGCTAGCCAACTAGTCACTTACTTAGTAACTACTTATTAAAACCATTAAACACAACTTTCGTTTATTAAAATTCATTACGCCTCTTCTGTCCACTTTGATAACTTTTGTGATCTGTTTAACACACTCAGTTGCTATGAAACGGCATCGAGTGTCACGATCTATAGGTCTGGTGGATAAATAGTTACGACGAGTGTAAAAACAAGCTACCATTCCATAACATAAGGAGCTTGTAGTCGTGGCCTAATATAAGATAATGTACAACACTAGCATTTGTTTAGAGTGACTGGAATAATCATGAAAACCGTCTGTCAGGATATGGCGAATTCCGCCCGATGTTGGAAACTGAGCCTCTCAGATACAAACTAATATATTGTCTGTACTTCACTATAAAACTGAATTCCGTCCACTAAACACGACAAAACTTCATCCACTCACTAACAACAACCTCTTCCGCAATGTCCTGTACTCACATGGCCACTGAATTACTGGAGTATTGTTTGAACGTGGCAGGATGTTGGTCGGGGGATCCAACAATACAATTCTCTTTCCGGTAACCACCCCCCCTCCTCCATCCACGATACACTTCCGATCACGTGGAATTTTATTCACAGGTTTTTCTAGCTGTCTACTACATAGCTGCAGTGCCAATCACAAAAAGACATTGTTTTCGCCATGATAAAATAGCCGTATCTCAATACTGGTCATCTGGGTTGTGACCGTGTGATCTTGTAACCACCTGCAAGTCCACATGACGTCACAATCCAGAAGATCACTCGACGTCTTCAGCGCCGTGAGAACATCGAATGTCAGATCGCGTAATTGTTTAACTAACACGCCAGACTGTGGAAAGCAGAATTCTTTCTTCTTCTTCAAACTTCTTCGGCGATGGTAATTACTGATTTCTTTGTTTTTGACTTTTATCCACTGTCTGAGTCATCCTTCGAAACGTAGCGAAATTTTTAGGTTTTAAAATTTTTAAGACTTGAAAAGAAAAGAAAACAAAGAACGTAGTAAAGAATTCTCTGCTTATTTCTTTGGCAGAAAACAATTAACTATCTCCGGCTTACAAAGGGTTTCCTATTGCAATTGATTGCCGGTCAAGAAATTCAATGTGTACAGAGTCCAGTGCCGTTATCACAAAATCCCTCCACTGGACTATATCTAGTGACAGTTCAATTATGATCTCATTTTGCCCTGTAATTCACCTCATCCGCTTATTATTTCCGTTTTCCCTGAGTTCAAAATTTCTCCATTGTACATTATGTCCACACTCTCTTGATCCATGTTCTTTCCTCAGACTGAAAGACCAAGATTCGTAACCATATAAAACAAAGGAAAAATTTATAATTTTGACTAGCAGATGGAGACGGAAAAACAAATGATTCTGAACTGAATGGCTGCAAACATTACTATAATTAATCTTATCTTTATTTATCATAAAATTAATTTCGTTTTGTGACTGTTGTTACCAAGTACTTGGTGCATTTTTCTTCTTCTATGTTTTGAAGCCTTTCGATCCAGAAGCACAGACTGACATCGAGAACAACTTGTGTCTCTGAAGCACCGTTCCATGAATTCGGCTAGTCCAGGTAGAATACGATCAGTACATTCGAACAGGATAGAGGAGGGTGCCAGCTTCATCAAGGCTACATACCGACCATTGGTTACGGATGTTAGATCACATTAACTTCAAATGGGCGGTGTCCAGTCAGCATGTGGCGAGAGCTCTGCACAGCTCCAAGGTTCTCCCAATTACAAACTATCCACCTGTTCGGACTTTACAGTCATGGACACTTTCTTAGGAACAATTTAAATAAAGGCCCACAAAATACGGAAACGATATAGAGCGGGTTGAATCAGCATGTCAATGACACCGGTTTAGTCTCAACAAGATACAGGTCATCATAAGGAGGTTATTTCGTGATTTTATTCAGTATATCCAGATAACTCAGGCCTACTTATTTAAATACTCACGAATGATTCTTTCATTGTCCCTCCCGCTCCATTCAACAATTACAGTACAATATTTATTTGACACTAAATAACGCCTGTATACCAAAATAACTATCCAACAAACTACATAATGCACATTCCACCTTCAGAAGCTAACAATAAATTTTCCGTCTTTTATGAGTCCGAAGGCTCATTACAGTATACACAAAAATCCCCTAGCGGTCCCTGATCTGAGTCAGATGACTCCAATCTAAACCCTTCAACCAAATTCCCCTAAAGATCCACTTTAATATCACCTGTTTTCCGTTCCGCTTAGATTATACCACCCACGAGTTCAGTGGACGAAAAATATGTTTAATTAATGCTCTAATTGAAGAATTCGCTTCAGATATCAGTATATATCTCAGCCAGCGCGACAGTTTCTTTAATTTCGAAAGTAATTTTGAATGTGATATCTGATTTTTTCGTTCTGTTTCTGAGAAAACTGAAATGGAGACTTCACAGTGTTACTAAACGTCACGAGTAAATGGTTGGCACTCCTGCTATGTGTTCAAGTTGCCCCCAGTCTTGATTCTAAGACCATATGGTAATATGTTCAACATGAACGAAAATGTGCAGACGCAGGGAGACGATTCTGAAATGTTCTACAGTCCCATCATAAACTCACCATACTATCAAGTCTTCCTATGATCCTAGAGCCAATCCATATCGTTTCAGCTCACTTATCCAGAATTACGTGAAGTACAATATCTGCAGAAAAAACGTCGAGTTACAGTTGCGTCTAGGTCACACAGTTCAAATGCCAAACATTTACTTAACAAGTTGGCTTCATAAACCATAAAGTAAAAATCCACTTGTTCGTCGTGACTACCCTC
Organism: Zootermopsis nevadensis; assembly: GCF_977971745.1. NCBI lineage: Eukaryota > Metazoa > Arthropoda > Insecta > Blattodea > Termopsidae > Zootermopsis > Zootermopsis nevadensis. The sequence goes on along the minus strand of NW_028259141.1, from coordinate 8,578,231 downwards.
TGTGAACCTTTGAAGCCCCATGTCCTACCCGCTCTTCGTGACAACATGGCCACAGTCACAAAATCTAATGAATCCACTTCACAAAGGGAAGAGACCCCTTCAACTGTGCATGTTACACTCAGCCCCAGTGTTTCAGAATAACAATATGCCACCCCTTTCTCTGCCTTCCTCCCCACTTCACAAAAACAACTCACCCTATTCTAGCGTGTGAAGAACCTGACAGAATTACAAGTTACTTCGTCTGACTCACGCCTTTGACAATTCTATCGCCGTTGTCTGCTCGTGATTATAATTAATAACACATTCAGGAGCAGCTCAAAAGTATTAGGCCATCTTCTGGACACTGTCCATTTTATGAAATATGAATCTGATATACGCGACGTTTTGGGATTTCGCTGTACCCTCGTCTTAATGTGATTTATCGTCATAACAATGGCAGGCATTTTAATTTTATTTTAAAATCAGTAATGATAATTGAGATAGAATCGGAAATCTTTGGAGTGCTAAATTTTTTTAAAACTTTGCATACCGTGTAGTGTATTAGAATATAGAGTAAGCAAAGCAACAACTATTAACACTATAATAAAACACTATTGCCATACGCGCTTCGACCTCAAGAGGTCATCACCAGGGAAATTAATACATTAATTTCCCTCTTGAGGTCGAAGCGCGTATGGCAATAGTGTTTTATTATAGTGTTAATAGTTGTTGGTTTTCTTACTCTATATTTGGAGTCCTAGGCTAATATTTTAATCATAACCGGGAAGATCAGTTCCTAAAGTTAAAAGTAGAGCAAGCTGCCGAAACGTCGAGTATACCAATTGTATTTCACACAATGGAAACTGTTCAAAATGAAATTTGTGTGTAATAACTTAAACTTTTTAGAGGCCTTTAGGAGTACAGATTGAGTGTTTTGAACATAAAGTGTGAAATATTGGTAGAGTTGTAACCGACAAGTGTCAACCGTGAAGGATATTGACTGTTTCTTTGGAGTAGACAGGATTGTTCCTGCCTTACGTGCAGTTTCTATAACACGAACAAGCGCGTTCTTTTCCTTGTCTCTTGGAATTCATTCCTACCCGATGTGATTTTAACAAGACAACTTATAACTGAGCAGCTCCAGCAAGTAGGGGTATCATTCCGAAACAAGATTTATGGGTAGGATTTGCTCTAGCCAAGCCTCTCTGAGATATGGAGTGCAAAACCGTTAAGGCTGAACAATTGTTTTTTCCTGGCGGTGTGAGAGTGCATAAATGGTATAAAAGAAATTAAAGTTGATACCCTCTTACTGCCAAAGCAGATATCGGTGAACCACGATACCTAGCTTTCCCAAAGTCAACCCAACGTCCGGCATGCTTAGGAAATACGTGCAGGAATATTATTAGGGAGAAAAGGTCACAAAAGTTAGAAAAGGTGTTCATAAACGTAGCAGGAGTTCGAATTCGTGTGTGCAATTTCTTAATTTTATAACTTATTTCATAATTTATAAACATCGTAAACTACAATAGTTGTTGGCAATATCTGAGCTTCATTCAATTGAAAGCTTCTTATTTCGCATTAATTATCTTCGATTCTAAAAGTATTATGATAAATAATGGCACCATAATTTCTATTACTAGCAACAAAATTATCTATATTAAAACCTATCCGGTATAATCATTTGAAATGGCACAGAAAATTATTTAAGTAGGATATATGTTGTAAGAAGTAAACATCCAACTCAATTGTACGTGTAAACCGATTATAAAACATTAGGAAATCAGGGTCCAAATACCAGACTACTACATTTTAAGCTTATATTCATTTCAACAATTCGTTCAAGCTGAATTATACTATCACACTCGTCTGTGCGACAGCCCTGACAAAGAAGCACATTATCTTACACTTGGTCCCAAGTTAGGGGTTCAATTACTGACCTGGCATTTGACTAGTCTGAGAATAAAGATACTTTATTTTTATGGGCAGCCATTATTGGATATCTGATGTTGCATTCTGCTCATCTGTTCCAACACAAACAAGCCGCTGACTTTGCAATCAATAGCATACCCCATTTTTTATACACTAGAGCAGGGCGCTCCTTTCGGAGCTCCTAGGGAGGGTTGGTCAAGTTTGTAAAACGCCACCAACCTTGTGTAAGAAACTAAACTAACCGCCACGAATTGAGGGTTAAAACAATTAACCATTGCTTTTTGAAATATTAAGTAACACGCAAAACTAACTCCCTTTCGGGGGGGTTAGATTAGTATCTCATTCAAGTGTTTTAACCCCTGAGTAAGAAACTAAACTAACCCCCTGAATGGGGGGTTTAAACACTTGGCGAACCCCCCCTCTGGGGGGTTGGTTGCGTTTTAAATTCTTGAGTAAGACACTAAACTATCCCCCTTCGGGGTGTTAATTTAGTGTCTTATTCGGAGCACTTTCTCTAATCTGATTTTTTACTTCTTTATGTCGCTGTTCAGAGGCCAACTGTTCTTGGTCAGTCAGCTTTCTACGTCCAGCCCCACCCCTGCAAATTTTCGTCTGATTTTTTTCCCCTTCTGTTTTTGTTGAATACGTTTTTCTACTTTTATCAATGTAAGTCTCCCTTCGCTTTTCTTTATTTCTTAAATATGTCTGATGTTTTAGTTCTTTACATCGCTGTTCAGAGGTCAATTTTCTTGGTCAGTCATCTATCTACGTCCAACCCCACCCTTACAAATCTTTGTCTGCTTTTTTTCTCTTCGCTTCTTATTGAATAAGTTTTTCTACGTTTATCAATGTAAGTCTTACTTCGCTTTTCTTTATTTCTTAAATATGTCTGATGTTGTAGTTCTTTACGTCGCTGTTCAGAGACCAACAGTTCTTGTTCAGTCAAATATATACTTCCAAACCCACCCTTGCAAGTCTTCGTTTGTTTTTTTTCTGCTCTTCTGTTCCTGTTGAATAAGTTTTTCTACGTTTATCAATGTAACTTTACTTTCGCTTTTCTTTACTTGTTAAGGATGTCTGATGTTTTACTTCTTTATGTCGCTGTTCAGAGGCCAACTGTTCTTGGTTTGTCAACTATCTACTTCCAAACCCACCCTTGCAAGTCTTCGTTTGTTTTCTTCTGCTCTTCTGTTCTTGTTGAATAGGTTTTTCTGCGTTTATCAATGTAAATCTCCTTTCGCTTTTCTTTATTTGTTAAATAGGTCTGTTGTTTAAGTTTTTACGTCGCTGTTCAGAGATCAACAGTTCTTGGTCAGTCAACTTTCTATGTCCAACCCCACCCTTGAAAGTCTTCGTTTGTTTTCTTCTGCTCTTCTGTTCTTGTTCAATAAGTTTTTCGCTTTTCTTCATTTGTTAAGTATGTCTGATATTTTAGTTCTTTACGTCGTTGTTCAGAGGCCAACAGTTCCTGGTTAGTCAACTTTCTACGTCGAAACCCACCCTTGCAAGTCTTCTTTTTTTCTCTTCTGTTTTTTGTTGAATAGTTCTGATGTTTTAGTTCTTTACGTCGCTGTTCAGAGGCCATCTGTTCTTGATCAGTCAACTTTCTACGTCCAGCAACACCATTGCTAATCTTCGTCTGTTTTTTTCTCTTGTTTCTGTTCTTGTTGTATACGTTTTTCTATGTTTATCAATGTAACTCTCCCTTCGTTTTTCTTTATTTGTTAAATAGGTCTGATGGATTAGTTCTTTACATCGCTTTTCAGAGGCCAGCTGTTCATGGTTAGTCAACTATCTACTTCCAAACTCACCCTTGCAAATCTTCGTCTGTTTTTCTACGTGTGTTATTAATATGGTCTCTTTTAACAATGCAAGTCTTCTTTCGCTTATCCTTATTTGTTAAATAGATCTGATGTCTTAGTTCTATACGTCGCTGTTCAGAGGCCAACTGTTTTTGGACAGACAACTTTCTACGTCCAACCCCACCCTTGCAAGTCTTCGTTTGTTTTCTTCTGCTCTTCTGTTCTTGTTCAATAAGTTTTTCTGCGTTTATCAATGTAAATCTCCCTTCGCTTTTCTTTACTTGTTAAGTAGGTCTGATGTTTGAATACTTTACGTCGCTGTTCAGAGGCCAACTGTTCTTGGTCAGTCAACTTTCTACGTCCAATCCCACCCTTGCAAATCTTCGTCTGTTTCTCTACATGTGTCGTTAATATGGTCTCGTTTATCAATGTAAGTCTTCTTTCGCTTATCCTTATTTGTTAAATAGATCTGATGTCTTAGTTCTATACGTCGCTGTTCAGAGGCCAACTGTTTTTGGACAGACAACTTTCTACGTCCAACCCCACCCTTGCAAGTCTTCGTTTGTTTTCTTCTGCTCTTCTGTTCTTGTTCAATAAGTTTTTCTGCGTTTATCAATGTAAATCTCCCTTCGCTTTTCTTTACTTGTTAAGTAGGTCTGATGTTTGAATACTTTACGTCGTTGTTTAGAGGCCAACTGTTCTTGGTTAGTCAACTTTCTACGTCCAATCCCACCCTTGCAAATCTTCGTCTGGTTTTCTACATGTGTCGTTAATATGGTCTCGTTTATCAATGTAAGTCTTCTTTATCTTTTCTTTATTTCTTAAATGTCTGATGTTGTAGTTCTTTACGTCGCTGTTCAGAGGTCAACAGTTCTGGTTCAGTCAACTTTTTACGTCCAGCCCCACCCCTGCAAATCTTCGTCTTAAAATCGATCATAAAGTCAGTTTTCACAATAGTTTTCGTAATCGTAATATATCGAATGAGTATCAGTTTACCTTGTTGAAGTTGTTGGAGTTGGTACTTCAAATACTTGATAACGTCTTCTTTCACTTTTCTGATGTTTTAGGCCAACTGTCAGTCAATATTCAAGAATGCTAAGTGCTCCTTCTGGAGCAGTGATAATACGACTGGCTTGATATTGTTTAATTTCTTTGTTGTGAAGCCTCATATTTGTTTACTCGACATTGTTGTGTCAACTTCAACAATGCCAACATATATTTGTTTACACGGCATTGTTGTGTTTCACAACAATGCCGAGTAAACAAATATCTGTTGGCATTGTTGATGACGTCATTTTTTGAAGACAAATTGGTTGAAGACAACGACTAATCACAAATTTTTATAGTAAGATAAGAAGATGTGTCTGAATCACGTACACACTTGTTTATCCTCTCCTGTCAAACCTTACTAGCAACAGTACTCCACAGAAAATAACTCCAAAGAATTCAAATTTCATTTTAAATTCAGTGGCAGAAACATTATCTCGACAAATGAAGTGTTATGAAATTCTAAAAAATCAAACCATGATGACTAATTTTCACGTCAGGAAACTGTCACTTAGAAGTTTTAAACAGCGCCGGATAGGAAATAGATGATGTAGACTGACGTGAATTCAGGTGGTCACGGCCTGTATTTTAATCCACTACGCTAGCATTTTTGTCGAGACATTGATAAAAATACTTAATATCGCAATCACAATAGGAGACACGGATTGCCAACATACCTTACAAAAAATCTCCAGACTGATGCAAGAGTACTGCCAGCTCCGTTTTGCATTATTACAAAGATGAAACTCACGTTGAGTTCAGTCTATTACAAAAAATGAACACAAGAATTCGTTACAGGAAGAATTTGCGTCTTTTTGGTGGCAGTAAACACCTCTGAAACGTCGATAAACGTCTAACAGAAATCGGGAAGACAGTCGTCTTCATAAAATATAGAACGAATTAAGATCTATATAATTTCTGAATAATGTGAATAGCTTGACTATATTCTTGAAATCATGCATTGACGCAACTTCATACAGGCCTACAACGTTACGGAATTTACTTATGTTAATTTCGTAAGTAACACGCCCTGATTGGGTTTGCTATTTCACATACCTTGAACCGAAAATAAAATAAAAGGTAAAGCCAAAGGTTTTAATGTGTCATATTGATTTAACCGAAAATAAAGAAGATCGTGGAAGTCAGGAAATTTAGAGATTTATATCTGTAAGGTTACACATTTAATTTCAAGAAGAAATAGTCACACAGAAGGGTTTTATCAACAAGTAACCAACTAGTATTTTCACTCTTGTCTTAATCGAGTCGACATTATGTTTGATGTAAAAATAATTGTTTTGATGCTTGTCATCTTTCTTTTATTGACGTTGGCTAACATCTTTCTACTGTAAACAACCATCATATGAGCTACATACATCTTTATTACATTCTAAGGATCCATAAGAGAGTCAGATGACAATAGGATGTGAAAAAGTCATAATAATAATAATAATACAATTCTTACTATTATATAAATTAAACATAATACAACAAAGGGTTCACCTAAAGAAATTTTATTTCACTATTCAGCATCCACTTGTGTAATCGTGGAGAATGGCTTATTGATTACCTGAACTAGATTACGTGATAAATGAGTATTCAATGTCATCTGGTGGCATTTATTGTAATTATTTACAACCCATAGTGTTACAATTACTGGATAGAGAGCAGCACATCCTGCTTGCTTTAAAATGGCGTCAGCGTCTGTCTATGTTAAAGACGACCAAGGTATTTGTTATCGAAACAAATTACAAGTGAGGCTGAAATGCACAATATGAATTATGATACATATATTAGTTATTTACAATATGTGTTTACAATAAAATACTAAGTGTATTTATTGTTTTCCTTAAATAATACAAACTATAGGCATACCTCGTTTTATTGCGCTTCGCAGATTTTTTTTTTTTTTTTTTTTTTTTTTTACAAATTGACGGTTTGTGGCAACCCTGAGTCCAGCAAGTCTAACGGCACCATTTTAAGAAACAACATGTGTTCGCTACGTGCTTCTGTGTCAGATGGTAATTATCGCATTGTTTTTTAGACATAATGCTATTGCACACTTATTAAACTACAGTGTAAGACTGTGATCTTGAGACTTGCGGGGTGAAGCAGGTAAGATAGCGTCAGCCTTTAACGTTTCGGACTTCTGCATTCCTTGCAAGTCTCAAGTTTAGAGTCGCGTGCTATACAGTACAGTGTAAACATAACTTTTATATGCAATGGGAAACCAAAAAATTCGTGTGACTTGCTTTACTGCGGTGATGTGGAACCGAACCCGCAATATCTCAGAGGTATGCCTGTAGGTTTGTTGTCCCATGTCGTTTCCAGGCGAATGCCAAATATAGCAGGAGATGTAAGGGTTGAGGGGTGGATACTGAAGAAGCACACCATTTTTTGTATTATAACCATACGTGATAAATGTATCTGTTCTCCGAAACTCTTGAAGAAAATACAATATTTTGAGTACTAATATGCAATTAAATATTCGAAGGAGCCACATTTATTGCTGCCAGCCAGAGACCAGATGGCACATGGAGGAAGCAGAGGAGGGTACGAGACGGCTACATCCCCCCGGAAGAAGTTCCACTGTAAGAACTTATCGTTCTTTTAACACTGCTTATGGGAATGAAATGTATTTCTGATATACATTAGTAGGATTTGAGGCTTTCATGGTGGTGGGTCTATTTAATAAAAGCAAATCTTACACTTCAAAAGAAAGTATAGTACATGGCAAAAATAACAGGAAATCAGCCTCACATCATGGTACGTGCATGAAGCCTATTTGAAGTTTGCCATTGTCATCATTAAGACTCTTAAAATGTAATGAAAATGCAGAAAAGCAGTAACACACAAAATATCATTTAATCATTAATGAACTAGAAAAGTAAGGTTCAGGTTTGTATAAACTGTACCTAATGATCCTGCCAAGTACGGATGTCTGATAACACTAGTTTTATTTGAAATTACTAGGTTAAGGATAAAGTATTGTAACTTCATCAAATGTAACTGGTCAGTTTATTGTAAATTTGTACCACAGTTAACCCATTTTTGTTTATGTATTTCAGATACGAAAGCAAAGGCAAACAGTTTGCCAAGCATCAGCCTGTGTATCCAGTGGGACTGTCCCCTGAAATTATAAATGCTTCAAAAGCCAAAAGAGAAAAGGCTGATAGGATGGCATCAAAATCTAGCCCAATACCAGGACTAGTCATAGTTTCTACATCAGAAGGTAATTCTCATTGACACTTAAAATTTGGCTAATTGTTTTTGAAAAGGAAGGCATTTGAACACAGTTGCTAATAATAATTAAATTTGATTCACCAGTTGTTCTGTATAAGGTAACATTTCATATGATGTTTCATGGAACAAATTAATCCACAAACTGAGTAACTGCAAAATGATTACTTGTCTGTGTTATTTTATTTGTGTGTTATTAATTTATTTATGACAATTTTTTGACGTAAATATGTCTATGCGGAAGGGTCATTTGGCAAAAAAGCATAACGAAGTTGTGTAAGATCCATATCAACAATGTGTAAATATGGAACAACAATGGTCAGCTTTTATATGAACTCCTGCATGCATTGTTATGTTACCTAAGAAACTAATTGTTGCATCATCTGTTTACTCGGCATTGTTGTGTTACATTACTGCCGTCAACAATCCGCTTTCGTTATTGCGGAAAAAGCTGAGCTATGAATCGCTTGTAGAAGAAGTATGTCGTAGACTAGATAATTTTGTGCTGGTAAAAATGTTGTAGAATATCACAAGTACTTGTCTTATATAAGAATTATTACATTTCATTACATTACATTACAGAGACGTATTTATGTCAGATTCTCCGGAACCGTGGTTCCACTGTCAACTTTTTTCTACAATTTTGAAATGTTGTAACATGCAGTTTACTTTCTCATGAAGTGTATAAAAATAAGCATTTCAACTCTGATCAGCACAGTTTCAGCCATTTAAAATGAAGATAAATTTTAATTTTCATGTACAAAAATGCCATTAAAACAGGTCTTATGGTCTTTTATATGAAGACAATTATTTCCTGGGCTTGAAAAATGTGGTACATTTTTTAATTCATAAACTTTAATTGGAGAAAGGATCTCACCAGTTTTTTCACAATTTTGCAAAGAAAATAAACATTTTTAAAAATTAGCTGATTTATTTAATTCACAATATAAAAATCTTTCAAAAAATACAATTTCTAATACACTTCCTGTTTTCATTACTAAAAATCATTGTCAGAAGTTAGTATGGCTGGTTTAAAATAACTTTGCAATGGAAGGGTTAAATACTTTTGTGGTCACAAAATGTCTTCAAAGGCTTTGGTATGGCAAATTAAATTTGTTTGCCAAGAGGACACCACATAATTTTTAAAGCTCCGTAACCAGAATCATTTGAATTCATATGTTCACAATTGTCTGAAGTTACGTTTAATTGATTTCAGGAAAATCAAGCAAGAAAAAAAAGAGAAAGAAAATTTTTACTGGAGAAGATGAATTAAATACAAGTCTATCCAAAATTCAGTTGAGTCCTGAGCCAAAAATTCAAAGTTCCCAGTCAAAACCTCAGCAAAACTCCCAATGTAAAGCTGTAGTTTCCCAGTCAGACCCACAGCACTCGGCAAGTACAACCACATTACCAACAGATCCTGCCAAAAGAATCAAGAATCTTCGCAAAAGACTACGTGAAATTGAGTCCATAGAGCAAAAAGTTGCAGCTGGTGAACAGAAACTTGAGAAAGAGCAGCTGGATAAAGTTTCTAGGAAAAAGGAAGTCTTGAGTGAAATTGAACAGTTGACACACATATTAGGTGGTGAATAAATGAACAATTTATTTGTTCAGTAATTTATAACTAGATGAAATAGAATGAATTTATGCAATATCCTTTTCTATGATACATCTTTTACTCCACTGTGCACTGTGTTTGAAGATACATTTATGATACAAAGGAGTTGTTTTGTACAAATTTATATGACTGACACAGAGTTGCTTTTAAAATCAGAACCCTGATGAGTATAAAATATTTCTGTAAAGTAATGTCATTATTGTATAATTTGTTGTTTAATTTTTTTAATTTATTCCCTGTGTTTTTCCTACACATATTTTAATGGTATTTATGTTTAATAAATATAGTGTAGTGACATGTATTGTAACTTGTACAGATACTAATGTAGCGGATTATTTTGGTTATGTTTTAACAGATGAACAATTGTATGACTGTAAAATATCACTGAGAACATGTTTATAAATGTTTTAATCTTTACTTGTGCTGTCTCTTACTTTCTGATAAAATTATACTACTCATAGACCAAGGGGAGTACCCCTAGATGGCTATGAAAATTTTTGTATAGAGTAATGCCCTGTAGAGATGATTTACTTCTTAGCTGTGCCTACTTCCTCCTTTCTTTTAGTGTCAGTAATTTGGAAAACTTAAAGGCAAAGTGCAAATTTGAAAAATTGGGTCTTCCCTCTCTAAAAACTGCCTTATGATATAACCATGTCTGAGTGGAGTCAAACATCATTTTATAAGGTGGTGTATGATTCCACACCTCTGCAATAATAAAAAATAAGGATGAGTAAGATAGCTGTGTTATTTTGAAACTTTTAAACCAAGAACATACTGACTAATCACATTACACAAATGCATGTTTTTTTAAGCCACTGCACATGTCATATGAGCCGGCGTAGCTCAGTTGGTATAGTGACTGGCTACGGACTGGGCGACCGGGTTTCGATCCCCGACGGGGGCAGAGGATTTTTCCTCTAGCCTCTGCGTCCAGACCGGCTCTGGGGCCCACCCAGCCTCCTCTACAATGGGTACCGGGGTCCTTTCCCGGGGATAAAGCCGGCCGGGGCGTGATGCTGACACTCACCCCCATTTAGTGCCGAGGTCAAGAATGAGTAGGAGCTATACCTCCACTCCCCCCAAGCGCTTACATGACATATAGTGGGACAGCTTTACTTTACTGCACATGTCATAGACACCAGTGCAAAATTATTTTATTGGTAAGCAATGAGAAGATTAATTATATTTGGAAACTGAGAACAGTGTGCAAGAATCCTACCAGATTGTGGGATCAGTTTCAAACTGTTAGTGCCATAAAATATTTTTGGTAAATTAAGAAACCTAGGCTTTATGACAGATCCCATCCATTTTAAAGAAAGTGTGAAAACATATTTTCACATCCACTTCTATTGTTAATGTAACCCTAGGTCTGGAAAACACTGAGAACCCCTGTCTTAACCAGTCAAAGCCTGATATCCTCAAAGAGCAGGTGCAGCCAATGGTTTTAATTTAGGCCTCATACCATTCACTGTATTGTATATATATTTTTTCTTAAAGAATATTATAGGTAAAAAAAAATACACAGCCAAATTCAAGCAAACAATGAACAAAAATAACATTTAGATGAACTTTGATGCAGATGGTCACTGTAGGAAAGGATATGTGAAACTTATTGAATGACCAGGATGTAAGAAGTTGCTGGAAACACTCCATTAGAAATCTGGACTGAGAGAAGGGGGGTGTGTAGTATTACTTGATATTTCCAATTTTGTGACATGACTATTTACAGTCACTAAGAGGTCATGGAAGGTTTCAAAACCTCAACTGGGAAGAATGACTTTAAATTAATAAACTTTGCACATGATAATGATAATAGAATAATATATTTAATTCCTTAAAGGTCATAGTACTTAGGGCACTAATGTTACAGTCCACATTAAATCACACCCTTTTACTTTTACAAATGAAAATTGTTTCAAGAAACAATATGTCAGTTTCATAAAATGCTGTAACCATGTTGTTAGGATCATATTTAGAAAGTTATATGTGTCTCCGCTCACATAACTTTTACCATATCAAGCACTTATCCTGAGGGTTCATTGGTGATCCAGTGTGACAATTCCAGGCATGAGCAAAATCCTGAGAATTAGCCAAAGTTCCCTGCACTCGAAGTCTGTGTGGACTGTGGGAATCTGTCAGAACTTCTTGGAGTAGGGATTCCTTGGTGGATGATTCACACCATACCTACATGGAGAAGACATCAAGTAAAAATATACAAAGGTAACATGTTCCAGTTACACATAACAAACTGCTTCACCTTCTTGTGAAATGTCTTATATCTCTGGATAGCCCTACCTTTCCTAGTCATATCACATAATTCATGAATTTCATAACTTACAGTTGCAAATCCAAGGAAGAACAGCTGCTCAGGTGAAAACTGATGTAAGCCTGGCAGGCGTTTGTCAGATCCAGCGTGTTCCACATATTTCTTATAAGCTAGAAATGCTTGCCTCATTCCACCATTATCTGCCATGTTTTCACCTTGTGTAGTAACACCATTCATCTGTAACAGTACATTATAATTCACATTCCCAGCAACTCCACTGAATGATATGGTAACATTATTTACCTAACTGCTTACCCCATACCATATCTTGCAAAAGCTGTGTGTGAAAACGGTTTTACACCAAATTATGGAACACTGCAAACTCTATCACATCAGTACGTTTAAATACCACCTCATACACTGTATTTAAGTGTGTTGAGATTGGCAAGGGAATTTCATTTTAAAGCATATTAATGTGTCAGACACTGCGAATAATTCAGTCATTAATTAAATATGTCGATAGAAGTCTCACGGGCTGCACGATACCATGTATGTAGTCTTGTAGGTTGTTCTGGAGGAATGCATCACCTCTACTTAAAATTGTAAATATGAGGTTTGTGGATCCTACCACCTTTATCGTTATGATACGGCGAACCTCTTTCCTGGAACTGTAACTGGTAATGGGTCCATTGTCCATCCCTCAGAAGATACAGGTAAATATGGAGCAGTGGTGAAATGATACTGATGGTAAAACTGAAGGATTCAGAGAAAAATTTGTCCCAGTGTTAATCTGTCCACCACAAATCCCACATGGACTGTCCTGGGTGCAAACCCACACCATGAGAATCCAGTGACTAAACCACCTGAGCTATGGCAAAGTTCTTAGGGACCCCTAGCCTCATTGTTAATGGGCAAAATCCTTTCTGTGCTTGCAAACTAGACTTGAAACAAATCCCATTCTGAAAATCAAATTGTTAATTTATTTGTAAGTAAAACAACAAAATATCGATTCAATATAGTCTGAGTTACTGAAAAAATGTAATTAAATAAACTGCATGTAAATACACAACAGAATAATAATTTACACTGATGTAATCAAAAGCATCGAGGATTGACAGAACAAATGCATTAGAAGACTTCTCTTATCACAGTTGTAAACAAAGAAACTGAGTTTCAGATTGCCTTGTGATATGTCCTTTTCTCATGAATAAAATACAATTTCACTGACCATCACTTCTGTATGTAACATTTCATCTAGCTCTGGGACTCTGTACATGCCATACTGGTGTATGAAGCACTGGGCCTTTTCAAGGTAAGTGTCTGTGGTTGATTTTGACCACCACTGGGCAAGGTTACCATACTTGTCACTATGGCGGCCTGCAAGATATCAAAACTACAAATTAATATTTATCTTAGCCTATAAAAAACTGAAGTCTTTAAATCTTTGATAAGATCAAACCGACTGTTATGGAAAATTTACAAAAGGACAATAATCCAATCCATATTTCTTGAGACACATATATTTTTGCATTGCCCTACAATTATCTTTCATTGATGTTAGTCTGGTGCTGAACATATTCTGTTGATTGAAAATAGCGTACATTTTAAAAATTTACTAAAGCTCTTTTTATATTTTTATATACCATGATTAGGCTATATTATATAAATGATTTATACACAAAATGTTCCATTTATGTTGTTAACAGAAAGAGACAGTGGGAATATAACACAACATCTCATGAGCATGATTCTCAGTATAATGTTAATAATGTCTACTTATTTCATATTTAATAAAGATAAAAGAAATATTTGCACCTACCTATATCATCAAATCCATGCGTGATTTCATGTCCAATCATAGCACCAATACTGCCATAATTCAGTGCCCTGAAACATAGAAGAGTTTAGTAGTAGTGAACTGAATTTATGAGTAGAACTGACTTCCAAAATGTTGTAACTTTAATTAAAAACACTAAGACATTGAATTAAGTCCAAGAGAATAGTTATACACATTTTATCACAAATACCTTTTCATAATTAAAGTAATGCAATGAACTTACTCTGGCCTCCCTTTACTAAAGAAGGGTGGCTGTAGAATTCCAGCTGGAAAAGCTACAACAAAGATCATAATTATTAAAACTCTTCCTAGATGTCATAAAAATATACTAATTTATACAGCTTTTATTAGATTCTAAGATAGCATTTTAACTGGTGCCAATGTACACAGAATAAAACCATCATAATTCCATATAACTTATTCATAATACTATCTACAAACACATCTCAACATTTATGTATATTTTTTCAGATATCTAAAACTTCACTTAATCATAGAAATCATTTCTCAGGATTGTTAAGCATGTTATAACTGAAAGGAGACTTGTCTATGGCAGATAACAGAGCTCCCAAATTAATGGGATTTTAATGATTAGTATGATAATTAATGGTAATGAAATAGGCATACAAACATTCATGCTCAGCCTAAGATTGTCTATATCTTAAACTCTGCAGATGCTGGGAATCAGTCAGTATTCACACAATGTATATTATTTGAATAAAAATAAATACTTACTTATTGAATTAGTTTGATGGTTGTAATATGCATTAACAGTATCAGGACTTATGAACCACCTGAAATAGAATAGGTATGTCACAATAAATGAACTTCATTTCAAATTAATATTATGTGTCTATTTATAAGAAAAACACTATTCATTCCTGATCTGTTCCAGGTCTTTAATCTAGTGATAACTTCTTCTGGTATTAAACACTTAATCACATAACATGTTCATTAAATGAGAAACATCTTTGACAAGTATGCATGCTTCTCAATTGTTTAATATTTATTTACATATAATTCTTGTGTGGTTATGGACATATATCTTACTCTGTGCGGTCAGTGGGCAAACGTAGCTTGGAGAGGATCTGATGTACCAAAAATGTTCTCAGGGACACAACATTCCTAAAATGACTCCTTCCAATTGAAACCTAAATTTAAGAAATATCAGAATATGAGGCAAGTAGTATATATCAATTTCAGAACACAGTCTTCCTTCATAATTCTTAAAATATTTTATTTGGGCATCATCCAGTGCACAGACTACAGTTAATGTCCAACTAAAATATCATAACACTAATACACCATTACAGAGAAAGATCTTCTGAGTTGATGCACAATGTAGTATTTTGGCAGTGTAACAATATCTGGAGAGCTAAAAATGCAGGCAGTATTTTCCTCTGAAACAGTGGCACACAACCAAATTATATGGCACAACTCAGAACTACCATCACCATCTATATTCACACTGCCATGAAAATCTGCATAATACTACAATGTCATTAAATGTTAAAATGATATGGTATGCCTACAGTCATGCAGCTAGTCAAGAAATTCTTTGCTTTTTATAAAAACCCAAAGGCTCATTACAATGTTCGCAACAGCCCACATATCAGTGACATTAATACAATATTACAGCACACAGCAGACCAATAAAGTTTACACAGTTCAGATTTCTCTTCCAGGTTCCTGACATTTCAGAAGTGAAATAACGAAGTTCCATAAATACTTACCCCTTTATAATAAACTTCTAGTGCAGATTTATTTGCATACCAGTCAGGATAACCAATCATCTCCTTCATAGCTTGTGCCTTATCTTCCGCTATCTTCCGAGTAATAGGGTCCATCCAATCAACATCACTTACAGAAGAACTAAACTGCATGCGAATATTCTCCACCATCTGAAGAGCCTATCAAAAAGAAAGATTTAGATGCTGTACAATGTATTTTTGTATGAAGACAACTGTCTTCATACATAACATAAGAACCTCAAATTTCACCTAAAACATCTCTCATTTGTAATAAATACCAGCAAGAATATTTGATACAACCAAAGACATTTTTGCAGTCTGATTTATTATTTGAATTCAGGAATATCATTTTAGAACTGTTTCATAATATAACTTATACATTTGGTACTCCTATAATATAATGCTCTATAATTTTGTTAAAATTTTTTGCTTTATGGTAACAATGACAATACTGTGGTAATATCAGTATATAAGGTTCAATGAAATAAAAGTTAATATGTTATTAATACTTTAAAAACACAAAACAGTCTTTTGTCAGATTATATATTGTATTCTCAGTGCTTAATATATGCTAATAAAGGATAAATTTACAAATTTCATTAAATTGATTTAGTCTTTATTTAACCTATCAGAAATATAAGTTACTATGTAGAATAAGACTTACTGATCTCTTAGCCTCATTGTCAAAGAACTGATTAACATAAGAATATCCAACAGCAAAGCTTAGCGAACCACTAGCCATCCACACACATTCCCGCCACCTGTTGTGAAACAAACAGAGGAATACATAATACAAGATTCATATTATCATCAATATCACAGTCCATGGTTTTTATTATCAATGTGATACTCACAAAGGCGTTTTTTCCGTAGTTCCACTATACACTCTTTCAAAATCATATGCAATTTCCCTCATTTTCTGTGTTGTCTCTGTGCTCACTGTCCTCACCAGACACCACTGAATGTAGTTTGCTGAAATTCAACCGCAAATCACACTATTTATGGCACTGAATATCCCCTATTGACAGTAACACCCTCAAGAACAGACTCATGGCGCACAATGACCTGTCAGATGAGAAATTCCATCATAATCTTTTGTTTCAAACGATCCTGTCAGAACTGCATGCTTTCTCACAATATTGGTGACTTACACAGTGAAGATTGTCATGTACTTTAGGGACAGTACATGTTTTGTTACCTGTCCAGGTAATTATCTGCTCATACAATCAAAATGTGTGTCAACATCCTTCATAACATGGGCTGGCAGATGTGATGAATTTTCAGATGGTTACTAAGGATGGTGTGGCTATTACCAACTAACTTTATCCTAAATAATCTATTTTGTCTGTTGGTGATAAACAGAGTACAAGAAGATTCAAGTCTTAATTCCAAACCTGGGGGGAACTTGCAGTTCATCACATGTGAAAGTCCTAATTTTGAAAGTTTCTTACTTAAAAATTATATTGTAAAGAGCACATTTTATGTGAGCCTACCAATAACCCTACGAGGAGTATTGTCAAGCAGTGTCACAAGGTCTGACAAATACTGAATCTCTTTAACCACAATCCTCTCCTGGGAGTTGAAAGTAACATCAACATCTGTGAACACAGCTTCAAAGAAGTCCTGCCAGTGTATCTGAAAACACAACACACATTTAATATAACTCCAAAATTACATATGCATATAAACAAAAGAGACTCTTTTTCTTCTTTAAGTCTGTGATATTTAAACAAGTACAAATATTTTGAAATTAATATTATATATTTAGGTACATTCCAAACAAAGACATAAAGACTTTATTTATTTAATAATGCTCACAGTAGCTGGCATATAATATAACCCACTTAAACCTAAATAATTCATAATAGTACAGGAAGTTTTTGCAGCAAGATGCTTATAAGCACCAAACTATTGACATGTAAACAGTAGTTTGGCTTGACGTAATGATTCTGATATGAACACTGAGGCGAACAGTCTTGGAATATTTTAGTATGCAGTAATTTCTAGGAGCCAATGGATGAATTAAGAACTGCTCACCATTTATTGAAGAACAAAAACTCCAATATTCATATACACATTTCTTAGCAAATCAATTATCCTAAACTTCAAACGGTAGTACACCTGTAATTTATTAAGAATTAATTTTATATAAGAATGTAAGTAAACCTCATTTTTAGGATAACTGAAACCATTAATCTAAGAAGTTTTATAAAAAACATACCAGCTGTTTGTTTATTCTCTTAACTATTACAAATAACGCCTGAGCTCAAGATTACCAAGCATTCAAGGACATGTAAATAAATAATATAAACCTTGGCATGAGGACTTGACACCTGAACAGAATCAGTTAAGTTCTGAAGTTCCAGAAATGTCATGGGGTTGTACATTCGGTATGGATTACGCCTCTTCTCACTGGGAGTTATCACCTACACGCATTAAATAAAACTGTTAACAAAATAACATACAATACCAAGTCATTCCAATATACAATATAATTAACTGATGGTGAGAATACAAAGCTCTTTGCACCTGCAAGTAAATCAATACTTACACGGGCCAACTCAGTCTCAAATTCAATTACTTCAAATGCATCTACACTGATCCTTGTTGCTGGAACTGACACATTCTGAGCTTTCATAACTTCAAGGGCAGATCCCACAATCCAGTGACGATATGCCTCTAACTGTTTTCTGTAAGTATGTGGGTCAACCAACATAGAACGCGGTAACGCCAATGAAGACTGGTCAATCTGTTAAAAAAATATTTAAAATCAAGTAAACCTATAAATAACAAAGACTGTAACAGAAAGTCTATTCTAAATTTCTAAAATATACAAAAAATTTATATCCCATTTTAAGTTTCGAATTTAAGTTTCACTTCATTCCTTCCATGAAAAACATTCCTAAGGAAGTGTTCAAAGCTACAATCCTTCAAGTTGACATTTAAAGTTTTTTTAAAAAGAAGAAAATTTTGGATTTCATAAAAAACATTTACAGACATAATTTTCACACAAATAATTTTCTAGATTTGGTGTAAATTAATTAACAGCTTGTTGAGGAAACAAATGCTAATTGTTCTGGTAGTTTTGAAAGAGGGCTATGGAAATTTTCTGCCCAGAAAATATAACTTACCGTAATAACATTTTGAGCAGAATTTTTTCTGTCCAAATAAACAACCAGAGATACCAGTGGGGAGATGCCAAAATGCCTAATCAATTCTGCAACAACTTTTTGCCAGTTGAATTCTTCTTCCTTCCAAATATCAGATGCAATTGGCCAATCACCAAGATTTTCAATTATGTCCAACAGGGGTTTCAAACCTTCTGACTCCACATAATCTACAAATAATTTATTATATGTTAATACCATTATATTACAGCCATGACAAGTGAACCCAAGACCTAAACTCAATGCAGTGTTTCAAAAAAGTATAATATATGATAAACAATTTTAATATGGTTCCTCTTTTGTTTCAAATCATCATAAGCCTAGCTTTCCTTAAGGATGTTGGCAACTAGCTTCATTAGCCCTCATCAATATCATATTGATTATCATGCTATAAAAAGTAATAACAGATTAAGTTATAACAAAACATAATGTCATTAAAAACTTACACTGTAATAATTTCAATTAGCAGAATTAGATTTCATGGCTTAAAGTAGTAATTTATGAATTTCTGGTCATCCAGAAATGCTCAGCTGGGGTTTAATTACTGAAGTTTAATAATTATGAAGTTGGAATTGCCATAAATAGCAATATGAGCCAAAGAAAGTCCAGTGACTTACCTGTGTCCATACAGGCTTGGTAGGTTTGTTTGGCAGCTCTTACTGGAAAAGGTTCATCTGAAACATCTGCCTCTTCAAGAATTTCTGTGAACAAGTTAAACATTTCTTGAAACAGAAGTGAGCAGTGATGAAAATTGTCTACTCACTTTTACCAAATGTTTTGAGATATGAGTAATCAAATAATGATATTTTCATTACAACAAGTGCAAATTATTTAATCACGTTCACCCTCCATTTTGAGTAACAGTCTATCCTCACAAACTGAATATAAAATCGCTGGCACTAAACAATTCATGGAACTGCAGCAAGCTCCTGTTTATATACATCTTTCCTGGTACAGCAAACAAACTGCAGAAGTAGTTAACTGCTCCATTTCTTTTCAATCATGTCTTTTGTTTCCATACCTTTTAGTTCAAGGTCAACCTTCTCCACGACAAGGTCAAACTGATTCATGTGTGACTCTGTTGGAGGCACAGGATGTTGCTTAATCCAGCCCCCACATGCAAACTCATAGAAGTCTTCACAGGGATCCACACTCATATTCAGACTCTGCAGTAACTGTGTGGCTATAGGGAAAAATTACATGAACATATTAAAGCAATAAAAAGAAAATTTGCATAGTACAGGTATATTCCAATTTACTTGGAAGCTATGTCCCTGGAAATTGGTGTGATGCAAAAACATTTCCACTGGTGACTTTTATCCATAGACATAGTGTTAAAAATCGGGATTATTTTCCTAAGCAGATATTTTTCTTAATAATGTAATCCTTCTTTCATCATTTGAAAGTTAAATAATACATAATAAATTATAAGATGCATTTATATGTACAAATATGGCATGAACCCAACAGATTATACAGAAAATAATTATTTATTTTCTTTAACACTGGTATTCCATATAAATAAATGATTTTTCTTCTAGCCTCTGCGTCCAGACCAACTCTGGGGCCAACCCAGTCTCCTATCCAGTGGGTACCAGGGTCCTCTCCCAGCGGTAAAGTGCAGCCAGGGCGTCATGACCACTTACCCCCATCTAGTGCCAAGGTCAAGAAAGAGTAGGAGCTATACCTCCACTCCCTCCAAACGACCTATTTGGCATGTAGCAGGATGTCTTTACTTTACTTTATTCCAGATAAATGCTTCTGAACGTCATTTAATGGAAATTAAAGAGTTTCCTCTGATTCTTGTTCAACAACTGTAATTTCACAGTCCGATGGATTTTAGCTGTTTTAATTTGAAGTTCCAGCTTCCTTCTTCTGTAATCATAGTATCACACAGATTGTGAAATAAACTGTATGTATGCAGAAAGACAGTGCATAAACAGGATAAGATCCTAACAATCAACACCATATAGTAAAATGTGCAATATAGCAGTAACATACTGGTGTCACATACATTAGGAAAAAGAAGCCTTGCCAATGATGAAAATAGAGTAAAACCCACTTACAAAATGTTCCCACACAGAAATTACATGTAATTTCAGTTGTCATCTTAAATGGTTTTCCATTTTATAAAGTATAAGCAAAAATTAACAAGGCCATTTTAGTCTGACAGCACTGCAGATTCTGGTGGATATAAACAACATAAACATTCCCTCATTTACACCTGGTAAGTTCTTGTCATCCTTTATAACATTGTAACATGTTTAACATAGCTGCTTCATTCGAAGTACAAAGAACAAGGTTTGTGATCCAGCACTGACAAATCTGAAATAAGCATCAGTTATGGACAGAAATTATGTGAAAATGTTTCAAGGCTGAACTGAAAAACAAAAATCATTCTGATGGAATTAAAAAATAAGAGATATATAAAAAGAGAGTAATTATATGTTCAAAACCCCACAATTACCTTTTATTGCTTATATACCAGTACCTTTGTATTTACCAGTCAGTCTTTTAAGAAAATATCACATTTTTCTACTATATGTCAGAACATGAGACATAAAATGAAAAATCATGTATAAATGCATGATGTCTGGTTATGAACCATTGTAATTTGTATGTATCAATAGATACACATCTTTACATATTTTTCTGCAAACTAAAATGTATTTGCACCAAGAAACAAAAGTGCTGACTTCATATTATAACATTTAAGAAAACCTGTCAACCATGTGAACAAAGAAAACAAATTCTACTCACCAGCTGCCTTACACTCTTCAGTTTCACAAATCTGACTTCTATCATGTTTCATAATTTTCAATGGCCATGGCAGAAATCCTGAAACACAGCAGTGTTTCAAAAAGACAATGATGAACCAAACACTACATCAGAAATTAGCTGTGAGCAATTAACAAGAGCAAAGAATATAAATTCCCATAATAAAAAGAACAGCTTATTTATCAGAAAATACAGCATATAATATATAAGAATATCAGAATATAAGATTGGAAAGGTGTATCTTTGTAGTATACATATTCAAAAGGTGTCCTTCATGCTACATCACATAGATCATTGCTGCACTAATGTGATCCAAGGTCACTGTAAGAGAGAAGTGATCTGTGAGGCAGAGCCCCTAGATCAACAATCACTGGGAGCCAGGCCCCAATGAAGCAAACAACCTGGTAAAGCTTCAGGGGTATAGTCTCTAGAAGTGGCTAAACCCCATGAATGTAAAATACCTTCAGGGGCAGTCCTGATACCTGGATGATCTAAGCTGAGATGGTAGAGTAACAATAACAGTAGCAAAAGACAGACAAATGTACATGGTTAGGCTCATAAGGTATTATTTGCTCATGCTAGAGCATAAATATGGATTACTAAAACCATTATAAATAAATAGTGCACTTTCCAAATAGTTACAGATGTCAGAACATCAACAGCTGACATTTTTAATGTTGGAGGAGAAGTTACACCAGAAATTTTCAACTGCAGGTGCATCCTATCAAGCAGATGAAATTGTAATAACTAATTTAGGTTCAAAACACATGATTTTACCTTCGTCACCAAGATTTGCATCCACAGAAAAGACATGCAGAAGTACCAATGGTGCAATGAATGACAGTTTAACCAAAAGGCTGCTGCTCCTGTAACAACTGAATCAATTATTGACAAATGATAAGACAAATAACATAGAAGTTATTGCAATTTATGTGATGTGACAACAGTTATTACCCAAAAAAAAGAAATCCACTGAGAGTTGTAAATTGAGTGAATGCAATTATTGCTCTGTTGCCATTTAGCTTTAGGTAAGCACAGCAAGGAGCTACTTGGAAAGTGTTATTAGAACACTCCTGAACATTAAATATTGCAGTTACACTTCAACTGACATTCTATTTAAAAAAAATATAACAATATTTTAGAAGGCCAGTGGTTCATAGAACCAACTGGTAAGATACAGTTATAAATGTAATATTTAAGTCAATCTCTCATTAAAATTACATGCTGTGTACCATATGATGGTATGTGAAATAATCTCATTTCACTAAATTCTTGATCATGACTTATTATTAACCCATTGATTTTATCATGTCCAAAACCCTCATAGTCTATCGTACGTGATACACTGGAGTGTTTTCTAGGAATAAGCCATAGCAGTTGCCACTTTAAAAACCAGTGAGCACAGCATTCATATATCAACATCTTATGATCTGACATAGTGACACAATAAGCTACATGTACCATTCAACATTCTAAAATACCAAACAGCTACAGTCTGTAGCTCCTTTAATGGTTCTGTATCAAATGCAATAGTCATTTAGTGTTGAGTAAGATGAGAGGATGATTATGTAAGATTTACCAAAACATTTTACTATGCACATTTTTCAAACTTGTATAACAAGAATTTTTAATGCAAAATTGTCTACTTTTCTCAATTCAGAATTTTAGATTCACACAGTAATGAAAATTTAGGTTCGATAAAAGGTGGGGGATGTCTTGACTTGCTGAGTGACTCAAGTACCCTGCTCTGTACAATTATTTAATAAAAGAAGAGTGGATTGTAAAATAATATAGTTTTGTCCACTTAGAATTTCAATAAATAATAATTTTTAATTCTGGATATTGCTGACTTACTGAGGATGTGATATCTTCATTGTGGTTTCTGCCTAACTGGACCTATCACTCCAACACAGGCACTGTTATATACTCAGCATCATATCTTCAGAGCAGCACTACACTAGGATCTTTGCACATCCCAAAGTGAAAGTGAATTAAGTGCACACAGGCAGCAGAGCACTCCCACAGACCAGGAAATCCCAGGTGAGCACTGAAGTTCACTGATGTTTCTCTGGGGTTGTAAAGTGTAAATTCAAACGTTTTCATATTCTACTGATATAATATTTAAATATAAGTATGTAAACACAAGAAAAACGGTAGGTTGACAGTCTGTCTACACAACTTTTTATTGTAGTTTCAATGTTTATTAAGAATTCACCATGTGTTTCAACCTAATTGGTTATCTTCTGGTGATTCTCAGTAAGTGTTCAAAACTAACAGATAAAACTGCTAATTTGTATACATATTTACTGTTGCTGTCTTCACATGTAATGGACTGTGTCTTAAGCACCATGTAGATGTAATTACTGGTGAAAAGATGTAGTTGAACTAAAGGGGTTGGTTGATGATGAGGAGTAGATAGGGAGGGGGCAGGTAGGCTGGTAACAGTGGTGGAGGGAAAGTACAGTCTTTAGGTATTACTGGAGTTTTATTAGGATTTCAAAAGTGGGGTTGTTGCTATCTGGATTTGTTTAACTGAAATTAACACCTTTTTTAATGCTACATATACAAGGAATTTTTCTTGTGTGCTCATGCTTAAAACTCTTAAAAAATAGGAAAAAAAGTCTCAGTACTGGAATGTTATAATACTTTCAAGGACAAATTTAAATCAGATATATATGTTACTATAAATACATACACAGGGTATACCATTCAAGATGCAACCCAACAACAATCATATTGTACGGTACAAATAATTAAATCAGAAGCATGTCCACATCATTGGCACTGACAATATTCTGTGTGACACTCAAAACATGCATTCATTCTCAAGTATTTCTTCACACCAAAATTAATTTGCTACTGTTTTCAAAGCATTTAGTAACATGTCAAGAAAGTACTGAATAAGACAACAATATATCACCTGGAAACAAAACTTTGGGACACAGTGTTTGTGTGTGGCAAGTGGACACTGAGCAAAAGAACAGCTGTAATTATGGCCATAATAATCTCAAGCAGTGAATCAACTGCAAAAATAGGATATGGTTGCTAGAATTCAATATTGGCATTGGTATTGTCATTAGTGTGAGTGAAGGGGCTGTGTTTTAAATTGAACACCTTGTTATTAATATGTGGTCCCCCTTGGTGGACTAGTGGTTAGCATGCTCGCCACTGGACCCAAGCTTCAAACCCAGCCAAGGTGAATGGATTTTTAAGGGTGATAAAAATCAGTAGCAACTTCCTTTGGAGGGGAAGTAAAGCCAGTGGTCCCATGTCGTAGATTTATGGCATGTAAAAGAACCTTACGAGCATGATACAAGATGTTTCATAATCAAGATTCAGCAGCCATTTCTCACCAAAGTCTCTCCTGATTCACTACTAGATGGTTCTAGCAGACAAATCAGGATTGAGTAGAAACTGTGCAGAGGGAGTGTGCTTGTCACTCATTACTCAAATGCACTCTTCAAGACTAATAAGGACAAGTTGCCAGAGCGACTGTCCCAGAACGGGTCAATAGGCCCAATCCTTGTAGTAGTTGATGATGATGATGAGTTATTAATATGTTCTACTTGATACTTTGTTCTGCATGGCTCACACAAATAAAAGTAATCAAGCATAAGTGTCCACAATAAAATTGTTTTTTTCCAATGACTTGTAAGGACAAATGTTTATGCTGAAAAACAAACTTTTCTGTAATAATATATAGTGAATTACTAATTTACAATTACATCTCAGAATGCATACATGAATTATCCTAAAAAAAATTCCTATTTGCTTCACACTGCCACATTAATCAGTTCACTAGTACACTATAGTGCAGTTTTGCTGTAAATCAGTGCTTTACATGATAAACAGAAACACACATCATTTACAAAAAAAAAGTACAGCAGGGGAGATATGGGATGTGACAATGGAAGGCTAAATAAGTGTAGTCATTTACTATAATGACAGGAAGTAATACACAGATATACAAAATCGTGTTGACATTATCACAAGGTTATCATTGCTCTCTGATAGATACATGCTGTATGTCACAGCAAGCTTCCTGTATAGCAACATTATTGTTTTAAAAACTGTGCACATGATAA
This sequence comes from Zootermopsis nevadensis, assembly GCF_977971745.1. NCBI lineage: Eukaryota > Metazoa > Arthropoda > Insecta > Blattodea > Termopsidae > Zootermopsis > Zootermopsis nevadensis. Next base: position 8,552,735 of record NW_028259141.1, on the reverse strand, counting down.
CAGAAAATGGCATCTGTCCAAAAATGCTTCCAGGTACTGCTATTAGAAGAAGTCACATTGTCACATTTAATTTTTCTTTCACACTGAACTAGATTAACTGAATGTCACAGTTTACTAGTTCACATTCCTGCTTCATATTTTATAAGTTTAAGATAAAAACCCCAGTTCAAATACTGGTTGTTATGAGATGTCAGAGGGAATAGATGCAGTATGCCTGTTAACAAGTTTCAAGATTACTTACAATCATTCTAAAATATTAGAATTAATTTACAGAAATTCTGAGTGCATGAATTAGTATGCCTATAGGTTGACATACATGTTTTATGTTATCCTGTCAAATCGATTTAATTTAAATTTTCCATACAACACAACAGACATGTTAATGTTAATCTGCTGTAGTTTATGATATTTACAATTCAGATCAAATTCAGTGAATATAATCATCATATGGGAACTTACCAATTATTAGAACAAAAAGCCACAAAGGATATAATTTCCTGACTGAGATTATGATGCATGTCAATAACCAATTTCAAAATAATTTTGTTCATATTATAAAAGCTTAATAACAGCTGTTCCATACTCCTTGGGAATAATGAACAGTGTGGAATGGCCATTAAACTATTAGTGTGTAAACAGATAAGGAACAATAAAAGTTTGGATATATTCAAGCATGTGGAATTAGTGACACTAAATTAAAGTCACAAAAAATGTATATGTGAGAAAAGTATAGTTGGTATTCATACAAACTAAAATTGAATGAACACATGATGGTCAGAAATAGTGTTCTGAAAACGTACAAAATAAAACTTGTTTGTTCTTTCTGACAAGGCACATCTGTGTAATTTTAGTATAACATTAACTTAAGAGACACAAAGAAACGTAGAACAGTGATAAATAATATCATTCTCATTATTTTAGACATGGTGTTTATTCACATGCATTGTAAATAGTTTGGGAAGTTGGGATGGCATCTGCTAGTCTTATTCTTCTACCTTATAATAATCACTTAGTGGTCAGATTCATGCCTCAACCATTTTACTCCTGAAGAAAGGGCCTCAATTGTATCATTCGATACTGTAAATCTAATTTCATACCACATAATATCCAAGGAAAAGATGTTTTGTAAAATTACAGTTTATTTTCAAACACATTTTATATTTCCTTTCGCTTCTTTTTGTCTAGCATATTAAGAGAAGTTTTCTTTGATTTTACTCTTACACTACCACTTACTTAAAAAAAATACATCCCCCACTGGAAAAAATATATATTCACATAATTTATTAGTACAGTCTGATAAATTTTAATGTTATTACAAATTCTTCATAATTATACATAAAATAATATACACAAGAAAATACAACAGTGGATTGTAGTCTTCTTGGTTAACACACTATGTGGTCCTATATGTTATTATTACCAATGCTTTGGACAGCCAACTGCCTCCATCTTCAGGGTACCATCGGTAACCACCCACAAGATTACATGATGCCATAGCCCAAAAGACCACATTTCTACCATTATAAGAACCTACAATATCAAATAAAATTGTTTTCTAAAGTATATAGATAAATATCTGCTTCTACAGACACTTTAACTCCAGCAGACAGTCTTTCTTTGCACTGCAAAACAGAAACACAGCAGCCATTGCAGTTTCAGCTAGGAGCAGAAACACATTTTCTTTTAATGCGTTCATAAATTATATAGCAGGAGTTACTTATATCCCAGTCAATGGATGAGAATCATGACTAAGATTTATAAAATTATATTCATACCAGCACAAGGGAACAGTCATTATAAACTGTGTACAAACAACAACATAGTCCACACTGGATACACAAACGGCCCAATTCTTTTCTCCACTTAAAAAGGGAAACATGTCAGTACTCTAGTGATAAATGGTGTGTGATGAGTTTTTGACAAAAAGAAACCCTTCAAAACATTTAAAACAATGTATACTCTTATGAAAATGAACAACAAAAATGAATGTAATAGAGAAAACTTTCCTCCAGTCCAAGTTTCATACGAGATTCTGTTTTCCTATATTTCGTATGAAAAGTGACTGAATCAGATTTTTGTTACTACTATTGAATGTGTTTATAAGAAGAGGCTACTTGCAACCCTACTATACACTTTAACTTTAATAGCTTAAAGTTTGCAATGCTCACCTCTAAATGATGTCCATAGTCAGTAAGTCCACTATAAAAACATTCTATGTGAATTTGTTAATATTCCAACTGAATACAAACCATAATATAAAAAAATACATATGTTGGTCAAAACATTCTTATTGGTCCAATTCCTCCAACTGTGCAGAATAAGTAATGAAAAATACTTGAGATTCTAGTAATACACACACCAGTTAAACAGCCAAAAAAATTTACACAGAAATGAAAATTCAGTTCCTTAGTGTCAAAGAATTTAAAACATTTCAGCTTCCAAATGTGGCTACTCACATCAGATTTAATGATACTCTACCAATGAGGCCATGATCATATAGTAAAATCTTGAACAAGTCTATTTCAATGACAATGATCACTGGCTGACCTTCAAGTACAAGTACACTAACATACACACTAATTTTGTGTAAACACTGGCAGAAAGTGGGGAGTTGTTCCAACGTATAACAGGCAGTAAATAGTACCTCATATTTAGGTAAGTGTAAATGGTAGTGCTAACACACTTTTCATATTAGCAGCTTCATGTCTACAACTTGAAAAGTGTCTTGAGTAATACAAAATATCTCATACCTTGTATATCTGTTTTTTATATGAAAATCTAGCAGCTGCAAATTCTAAAATGTAAGAGACACTAAATTATGTAAGCATAAGCCATAAACTCAAGACTAATAAGGACAAGTTGCCTTGATCAACTGTACTGGAATGGGCCAATGGCCTGATCCTTGTAACAGAGAAAATGAATGAATGAAGCCATAACCAGCTGGCTTAGGGAATACAAAGGTTCATCACCGAATTAACTGAAGCCCTCCACTGGTCCCTGTCCTGGGCCAACAAAATCCAATCGCCTTCAACTCCTATCTCCCACAGATCCTGCCTGACATTATCCTCCCATCTACATCTAGGTCTCCCCAGCGGTCTCTTCCCCTCAGGCTTCCCAACCAATACCTTGTGCCCGCCTCTCACTCTATCCACTCGTGCCACATGCCCTGCCAATCTCATTTTTCTTGACTCAAATCACCCTGGCAATATTGGAGGAGTACAAATTTTTAGGGTCTTCATTATGCAGTTTTCTCCATGCCCCATCTTCTTCTCTCCTAGGCCCAAAAATGAATGGAGCACAAACTCCAAAATCAACAACCAAGAGCTGCAGTGTATTCAAAACTATTTATAGCGAATAAATTATAACATGAATGATAAGAATTCTCATCACATTTAAAGAAAATTATTACTAGTGAACACTTTTGGAAAGATACAACCAATTACAAAATCAGGTATTATGCAACTGAAGGTTCATCCATGCTGCAATAATATTATACATTATTGTTAACAAAATCTATTAATGTATTCATTTAAATTTATTTTGTAACATTTCTAAACACACTCCATGATTCACAATGGACAAAGTGGAAAGGTCTCATACAAAAGGATTAATATAGCTCTTTATATATCACTTATTGGAAGGATAAATTATTACGGAGGAACAGAATTTACTGCTGTCTAGTGGCAAGAGTCTATATTATGAAAGAGTACTTGTACGTACCATCAGGATATAAGCTTGCACAGAGAAACTCCACACATTATTACTGTGTGGATAGAAAATATTAACAGAATAAATGTGTGCACAGCAAAACACACGTTTGCACATAGATCAACTACCTCCACATATCTGCCATTACAGAAACCTCTATATGATAATAAACGTACCTTATGTAGATTCATAGGTAAATGAACAAAGTGACTTTTCATCTTATTCATTTATGGTTTTTAAGATAAAATAATATTTTTAATATATCATACAATATGTAGATGGCTCCCTTGTTATCTGTGCTTGTAACAAAAATATAACACAACAGGATACATAATGACAAGACTGGCTCTACACATGCAATGTCAGGTAAGTGGATAACTATATATTTACCATTTCTAGCAAATTATTTCTTTACTTCTGTGACGAGTACACACTGAAAATGAAAATTAGCAATTAAAATGACATTTGATTTACGGGAATAAGTGTATAGTCAGACAAACTCAAATAATCCACTGGAAATAAAGATGTATACATAATAATTGTCTAGAAGTTGGTTTACAAAGGATAATGTACTCGTAAACTTATTAAAATATAGTATTTATTATCTGTGTCTGTGGAGTACATTATGCTTGCTGTGCTTTATGTCCCTCATGCATTTCAGAGACTACCATACTTCTAAGTTATACAAACCTTTTCAGCTTAGTCATTTAGATTTTAAAGTGCTTACAATTATCAAAAAATATGAAGTAACACATAAACAAAAATACCAATTATGCTTTATATAAACAAAAACTGGTATACTGATCTATGATGCTTACCTTAAAACAAGTTTTGATTACATTCATAACCTTAAAAAGTGTTCATTTTGGTAAAAGAATTAGGTAAAATAACTTTAACTATCATATATTTCCTCTTTATTATCAACTGGTTGATTATACATCCTATGTTGACTAAATCTGGATCTGAGGTATCAATACATTTCAACAAATTGTACAAATTCAAATATACTGTATAGATTTTGACACAGTCCATCACAGAGTCCTAATGTTCCATCCCATGCAATCAAAATAATTGACTTACAGTCAACTGGAAACACATTACTTATTCACTCTCATAATAATATTATCAAAAAACCATATTAATAGCCATAATGGTGAATCAGACAAAATTATTTAATTTCGCCTCAGATATTAGAAAGCTCTTATGAAAAACAGTGTGATACACATGATTTGACACTGGTCGCATAAGGACACATGACAAGAAAACAGTCTCTCACTAATTTACAAATACAGAATGACAGAATATAGTCTTCTTTTATATTAAACAGATGTCATGTAAATACAGTGAATTCCCAAACATTGTAAGCCATAAAAGCCTTAACTTCGATGATCCATCTACTGACGAGCCTACACAGTGTCAAAACCCAGAACATCATCCATCTCACAGCCGTGAAAACCTCAAATCTCACACAGTCAAAGTTTGTGAGAAGCAACACACAGTTCAGAAAAAGAGGAGAAACATGTGTAATTATTAAGCTAATGTTAATATTTATTATTGGTAATTATCACATACCTACGATCTCAGAAATATTTTTATTTCATGCTTCATTGATGTGCATTTCCAGTATGTTGAGTAAATGTTGCATTACATATTCACCAAAATATTAATTTCTAAACATATACTTCTGAAATCATGGTGTGTCTTACACAGTGAACTCTGCATTTAAGATTTCTCTGGAGGACAATAGATCTGAATATTAAACTGAGAAAACCAACAGATGGAGGAAATTTAACATTGAGATTACTGCTTCTGCAATCCACGACCTACCAATTACTGTGCAGCAAAGTTACCTCTCCATTTTAATTGTTGACATTAAAAAATAAATAATATGCAAACTGGGTCATTCCATAAAAGATTAATGAAACATCTGGAAACTATCAAAACATTAAATTACAGAAAGAAAGTATCACTTAGAACACTGAATGTCTACAAACAATAACATCCCATCCCTAGCATAAGATGTTAGTTAGCTATTAGGTATGTATAATACATACCTACATCTTCTGAACATATAGAATATTCTAAATCCTCTGGTAGAAGATTCAATAGTTTCAGCAAACATCCCATCCAACAAAATGGAATGAAACGTTCTATGAGTTGTCCCAACGACTTTTCTTGGCTCTTCTTTCTGTCTTTACTGTTCCAGTATCAGTTGGTGGTGGTAATGGTGGTTGAGGTTGTTCCCGTGTCTGCTCCCAGGTATGATCAGAGGATGCTGTAAACTAAGGGAATCACCCCATTCAACACTTGTAACATCAACGTACAGATCAATTAAGTTTAAGCCTACATATTGGATTCTCACCTGACTCATATATTGGCTTCTAAATGCTGCCTTCATCGCGGAGAGCCTGTCCGTACCTGGACCAGTGCGAACTGGTTTTGGTACCATTTCTGTAATGCTATTAGGAACCATTCCACTGCCTGTATTAGCAAGACTATCTGATGCCCCAAGTCCAGGTCTCTCTCGGTATCCCAGGCCTCGCCCACCTACATTCACTCTCTTTCCCTTTCCACTCTTAAAACGAGATTTGCGGAACCATGCACTCTGCATGGCCAAATCAAGAAGACTTTGGGGAACATCTTGATTTGCACCTTCCAAGTTACGCACCAGATGTCCCGCAAATTCTTTGTCTTTGTCAGTAACTAGAGTATATGCAGTACCTTTCTCTCCAGCTCGACCTAAGAAATGAAATCACATTTTAAGTTTCAATTTTAAAACCTTATTACTGAATTTCAATTGTACTTTGCTCTACTTTAAAAAACTGTACTACTAGAAGACAGTCTGAATGTTTATTTCTTTGTCAACAACAAAGACTATACAATGTTGAATTACAGTATTATTAGTGAACAATGATGATGACATTTTTTAGAAGGTAAAATGGTAGCAGTCATGATGTAATTTAATTTGTTATCTCGAATTTTGCCTGGTGGGACTAAGGACAACCAGAAAAAAACACACAGTAATGACAGTTGGTCTCTGGGCTAAAATTTGAACCTGAAACCTCAGAGACATGATGCAGGAATTCTAACCAATTGGCCACATCATTCTGTAATTCCGAATGTTAATGTGAGATCAGTTTATATAATAATAACAAGAGAAGCACTTGCCAAAGCACTGGTTTATGGAGATTAACAGAGCAGGGCATTTCACCAACCACCCTCTAGACAGAGTTGACAGAATGTTTCAAGTGCTTTTCCCTTTCTCATTAACTATATAACAGAAGCACAGTCCTTCTCACAAAGAAGATACAGTATTCACTCAGCTAGTTAAGAAATTACATACCAGTGAGACACAAGGTTCATTTCCATGAACACAAAATTCAACCACTGCACCTTATCTTGCACCTGATAGACTCAGTTCACACCTTCAAATCATACTTCTTTACGATCAGCAATAAAAATATTTATTCAATAAAAATATCAATAACAACTCTAAACCACACTTTATGTAACAATAAAACATACTGCTTGTGTCACATACTTTTAAATTCAAGGTTTCATTAAACCTACCTGTTCTTCCAATTCTGTGTGTATGCGTATCAATATCTCTTGCCACATCAAAATTCACCACTGTTTTGATGTGAGGAAAGTCCAATCCACGAGCTAATTAAAAGAACATAAAAAATCAACATACTAAAGTAAAATAATGCATACAGATTAAACATGATATAATACAACTGGAAATCTCAATTGCTATAATAAAAAAATTACTCAGAACTGAACTGTGAAGGAAAAATATTGCCATATGATAAACACATATGTCACCAGTTTTGACTGTATGTAATGGAAGCTGCAAGTTCATAAGACTTAAGCAGCCCATCCACGTGCGAGTCTGGCTCAACAAGCATGACTCGTGAGCAGGGCTCGGATATTTTTCACCACACATGCATAGCAGACTCAGCTTGTGACACCCCACCCACAAACTAGTTTGGCTCAATGGAACCCGAGCCAAGCCGGACTCGCAAGCCAGACTCGTACGTGGATGGGCCGCTTTAGACATTTATCAGATATCAAATATGCTTTACAAAAAATGATCACTCCTGAAGGAGAGAAACATCTGTTCAACAGTATTACTTCAACACACACCATTTGTGGGTATAATTTAATTTATCAAACAACACTGTTGTGTAATAAAGCACTTGTATGATCTCATGCTGTTACGTTATCAGAACTTATCCTTACATGACTCAGAATGCAAATGTTTACTTGCCTGAAATTGATGTGTGCAATGTGGTTAACAGCTGTAAGTAATCCTGTCACCAAAATGTGAAAGGGAACTCACAAAAAAATACATGTAGTTTGCAAGGCACATATAGATAATGATATTCTGCTGATGATTATATGCTCTGATGGCAAATTATGAGCAGTAGTAACATATTCTACATTCCAATTACTCACCTGCAACATCTGTGGCCACAAGGAGGTTCACTTCCTTCTTCTTGAACTGTGTAATGACTTTGTTCCTCTCAGTCTGATCCATGTCTCCGTGAAGTAGAAGTACATCAAACTCTTTCAGTTTCAGGTTGTTAGCAAGTTCCTCAGCGTTCGCCTTCCAACCAAACGGCAAAAACGAGAATGCTTATTCATTGATATGTCATCTTACGTTGGAATAAGGTAAGTTGGAGACCAATAGATATGGAAACAAGCATCTACCTGCAACATTGCAGGCAGAGAATGTGGAAACAACCCACACAAGGAAAACTGTTTTAGCTAATAATGAGTAGCTGCATACACCAAGCACTTACGTATGTAAACAAATCTGTCAATGCTGTATAATCTATTTCCTTCAATTACTAATCTGAAAACTAATGAGTATGTAATCCTCCTTCCATCATGTTAGTTTTAGTATAATTAGAACTATAAAGTCAGAGTTCAATTCATCAGAGGAAAATGTACTTCGAATGCTGAACAGAAATTTTCCTTTGGAACATTTATAAGATTGGATAAAATAAAAGTGTTAAATACTTCACAGACATCCATATTCAATTTCCTTTTACTGTGCTAAGTGAACTCAAAAATACAGCTTTAAATATGATGTACAACTTTCAACATTTCATTCCCCCCCCTGCAAATGAAACATAAACTACTTCTGTTAACAAGCATGACTCCTCTTCCAAAGACGAGACTAGAAGATGAGAAGCAGCTTACCTTTGCAGTACATATGAGTACTTACTCTAGCAAACGTTTCACAAATGTAATGTTCTTCAACATTCTGTAACTTCAATGTTTTTAATGTTATAGTACACGTGTATTATACAGAGCAGATAAAAATAAATGCTAGTATTTCAAACATGAAATACTTATTCCCTGCTTTAGGCACAGCTACAAAACTACACTGTTGTCCCCACCTTTCAAAGTTCCGTTTCTCCTCTTTAATCATTCCCCTACTAGCAATTTCACGGCCCGAGTCATGTATGCAGTTTACAAATGTCCTTGAGGTCAGATGGCAGTAATACAACAATAAGTTCAGTGTTTTTTGTGGTTCAACAAGTTCAATTCAATAACTACAGCATACAATGAGTTCAGACATGTATATGGAATGAATCCGTTGGATAATAAATCAATTAGATAATGGTACAACTTCAGAGAGACTGGTAGTGTTCAAAAGGAGAAGACAGGATGACAGAGGATGATGAGCACATAAGACACTTTTGTAGTGGGGAGCAAACAGAACCACACACATTAAACTTATGTACTGACAGCAGTGTAATTACACGGCTATGTGTCGAGCAGTGAATAAATAATTTATGTAGAATATTACAGATTTATTTTCATCTACCACACATTATTGGCAATATTTAAAATTTTGTATTTATTAATATATCAATATGACAACTGCATTATGCTGCCTCTTTATGACATGGTTAATATGAAAACAATATCGACTCTGCGAAAGGGGACATTAGTTACAAATTTACAACTCGCTCAGTTATTCCAAAATATTCCACATAACCATCATATATTCACAGTTTTGACACTACAAAAATAGCACGATAATGGGATTGTTACACATGTAACTACAGTAAGTAAGCATAATATTACATGCACAAAACTAGTAAGACATGAAAAATTACAATGAGATGACTCCCTCATTAACTACATTATAATTCAGCTCTGATTTTAATACCTAAATGAAAACCTAGAACTATGTTAGACTCATTAGCAAACAAACTTTTTTTAACTTTGGTAACACACCTTCTTTGTGACAAAAATAAGAACACTCCCTGAAGTCATAAACTGGACAATGCTATTCAAAAGCCAATTCCATTTCGCTCCTCCAGCTGATAACAGCTTGACAATCTGTGTCACATCTGTATTGGCTTCACCAATATCTCCCTGCAAAATAAAGCGATATTATCATCTTCCTCAGGGAGTGAGCAATCTTGAGACATTTATTTAAAATTAAATGCACACAGACAGTGAACAGTTTTACTAAACAAATTTTGAAAATACTTTCATTTCCACATTTCATCTCCTCCAACAGTCACATTTACAATGTCCAGAAAATTATAGCTGAAAAGCAACAATGTATAAATACATAAATGGAATTATTTTCTGATATAAACACAGAACACAGCCTAGACAAGCCAAACACAAACAGTAATACTTACCTGAACTATCCTGATGGGATCAATCAATACATCTCTTACTAGTCGTTCAATCTTCTTCTTGAATGTCGCACTGAAGAGTAACGTTTGTCGGTCAGGTCTCACATGATTGCAAATCGATCGAACTTGGGGTTCAAAGCCCATATCAAACATCCGATCAGCCTCATCCAACACAAGAAATGTTACTCGCTGAAGGTTGGTAGCCTTCATCTTGACAAGATCAATCATGCGACCAGGGGTCGCTACTACAATCTCTGCTCCATCTTCAAGAGCTTTTGACTGTTCCCACTTGGAACCACCACCATAGCAACAAACTACTTGAATGTTATAAACTTTACCAAATTTCTTAGCTTCAGAATAGATCTGCTGTGATAATTCTCTTGTAGGAGCAAGAATCAGTCCTATAGGTCCATCCCCTGGTTGGAGTTCTTTCTGATCCATTATATGTACCAACATAGGCCAGATGAATGCTGCCGTTTTTCCACTACCGGTCTTTGCAATTCCTATTATGTCTCGACCGCTGAGGGCTGCTGGAACGGCCTGAGCCTGAATTGGAGTTGGCTGAGTATATTCAGACTTCCGAACTGCCTTCATCAGTGCTTCATCAAATCCAAAGTGAGCAAAACTACTAACAGGGTGCGGTGGTAAAGGACCTGTCACTTTAATTCCAAGTTTCTGACGTAACTCATCCATCTGATTCAGTGTAAGGCTAGTTATTTCTTCATGGACATTGTAAAAATTCTTCTCAAATTCAACATAATCTATGTCTGAATGATCAATTGGAGGCAGAGGATCAATTTCTTTGCTCTTCTTTGGAGCAATAGGATTACCATCTTCATCATACTCTATCTCCTGATCTGATTCGTCATTCTGAACACCTGCCAAAGGATTTTCTTCCATGTACCTGCAATCAAGGTAATGAAAAATCATCTCTTGCTGCTGTATACAATGTATACATTTCCATTTGTTTTATTCAGAAGTAACAAAATAAAATGTAATAAACAGTTCTAAAAATCTACCTTAAAATTCATTCTATTATATTATTAATTGATCTTTTTTATGAAAATGCTAATATTAGAGACAATCTCAACAATAATTTGTAGATAAATTATAAAAAAATATACAGTACTCCAACCAGCATATAAAAAAGGACAATATTTATATAGAGTTAAAAATACATAACTACTATACCTTTCCTAAGTCAATGCATGGAACATATTATTAATGGCAGAGAAGAGATCATTGGAGAAATCTATGCATATTTATTAGCTTATCTGTGGAGTTGGTTAATTTTATTTTTCTCTATTAAGGTACAGCACAAACACAGTCATCTTTACCTTTGGCAAACTCCTAGTGCTCTGAAGAATTAATGTGTGCAACAGAAACTGAAGGAAGATCTACGGGAAACAGATTTTGAGAATGGAAAGTTGACACAACTGGCTTAGGATCATGTTCAGTGACAGACTTTCTATTACTATTACCAAAGAATTAGTTTAGTTTTATATTGTTATCCATTCAAATTATTAACATATACATGGGGAATTTCCACTTAAATAGGTTTGAAATGAGGATTAGAGACAGTTTTGTGGCTGTTCTGACTCTTCAAGCTAGTAATAAGAAAATAAGACATATATATTTTTGTAAGACTTGAGGTTCTCACAGCGGTGAGTATGAAGATTTCCGTCTTCTGGGTTGTCTCACTGTGTAGTCTGGTCGATGTTAACCAACGTTTCAGAGGTCATACTGCCTCCGTCATCAGGGCGATGAATTATATATATTTTTATCACTATAGCAAATTGTACTTACCTGTAGTATGATTCTTCTACATCTTCCTCTTCAATATCATCTCTTATTCCTTTTTTCTTATCTTCCTTTTCTTCAATTTTATCAGTTTCTTTCTGAACCTCACGTTCTATACCAGCCATAAAAGCATCCAGAGGATCTTCCTCTGAATCAGAGCTCTGACCTCCTTGTGGCTGATATGATGGGCTGCCCGGTGCTGGTATGTATTCCAGAGTCGATGCTGGTGTCACATGTTCATCATCTTCATCAAAATACCTAGCAAATGGACAAAATTCATAAAAGTAGTTGTGCGACATCTTTGCAATATCTTCATAAATTGTGAACTGTCACACATTACATATTCCTTAGAGCTATGTTCTACCCTGCAGCACACACACACTTGTTCCAGTGCTCCTACTACTGTTGGAAACATTTCTGGAAGTTTCTCATTCCCATGCTATAAACAAGAACATTATTGCCCCATCATCTGTCTCTGACAACACATAAGAGAGTAACAATCGACCAGGTCCTTCTGTTAGTATGAGTGCACCTCAGTATATAGAAGAATGTTTGAATTATATGAGTAACCCATATGATAATACAGTCTTTTAACAGCAGCATTTAAGAGACTGTGTTATTACACCTACATACATATAGCCCTCTTCTAGACAACAGGTGACATCAATGAGTAAATTAGCCACTGGATAAATCTTTGGCTATACACAGACTGTATACTGCACTCAAGATAAACAAATTGCATCATAAGAAACTTTTATGTGGGATATAAGAGTCTGGCTAAATTGTGTACATTAATATAAAGATGATGCTTGGGCAGATCGAGAACAAGTATTGTCTGTATGATTTCAGAAAACAATCTCACACTTACTCCTCCTCAGTCTTTGATCTTTTCCTTGGCAAACCATAACTTGCAGCAAGTGCATTTTGGCTGATAGCCGACATAGTTGAGTAACCATGTTTGCTAATTGCACTTGAAGGCGGAGGTGGCAGCTGGCTTGCCCGATCACGTTTTAGCTGGAATCCTGAAAATCCAAATCCACGCGGCTTCCCGTCACCACCTCGGCTGTAACTCATCCTTGATAACTCCCAAAACGTCTGTGGCTTAAAACTGGACAAAATCAATAACATAAATTTAGTCGTATCCTTTAATGTGCATTAATAAGTGACTGTACATACAGAAGAACGTTTCACATAAACATAATCTGTTCTACTTGAATATCTAGGCTTTAAATTAATTATATTTGTCAGATTTTAACATAAATAAGATCGTAAATCACTCTTCCATAAAGCTTGAATGAAAGTTATTTTTAAGATAAAATAATGTACAGTTTGGTAAGTCACATAACTACCTACATATAATACCTATCTCTCTTAAATTAAAACCAAAAAAGACTATTACGAAACTGGACTACGCCACACTTTAATTATATCATACAAATTCTAACCATATATCGCAATTCCTTCTTCTCAATGCGGCATGATCCTTTAAACAGATAGCAGCACCTAACCACATCTGTGGCAGCACCGTACATAACGCGTATATTCGAATCGGCGGATTAAATTGGCGCAAAATTTAAATAAGTTCCTATTTGCACTGAAAACGACAATTGTTAATACTCACCAATTAATGCGTTGAAATAGTATTTATATTGCCTGTAATTCATTTTGTACTTAAGGAAAGGAAATATATAACGAGTGACAGGATAATGGAGAGTACTGCATGTGTTGTTTTGTGGTTTGTCTTATTGTAGCACCACTGCCACCGGGTATAAACCCAATTGCAGTCAATAATAATAATAATAGTTTCACAATGAGTATAATTTGACTATGGGCAGTTTTACTAAAATTTTTGGCACATTCCAATAAAGGGCATTTTATATTAAGACCTTCAAACTTTTCTTCAAGCGGAAGTTATTGGATGGGGAATCCCCAGGAGGGGAGCTCCCCCGCGGGAACTGTTACTCCATTCGTAATTTTTTTAGGTTGTTTATGATCATAAGTTACTTTTGCAGACGTGCATTAGAACATTATTATTATTATTATGACTTACTGTGTCCTAAAATGCTTACTTAAGATTGAACGTGAGAAGGATAAACGTAACATCAACCACTTTTCCACCAACTCGCTTACTAGGCTGTACACTACGCTCTACTGATCGATTGGAACTTCCTTTCATATATACCATACACCCAACCAGACTTGCGTATAAGGTACAAGAGGTACAGCTCACAGTGCATCATGATCTGCACAATAGAAGATCTGTCAAGATTTACTCCAAATTAATCTTTCACTTAGGTAAGAAGTGTGGATTTTAGTTTTTGGTTTGAAAAACAAAAGAACTGCAAAACGTTTGCGATACATGTCAGGCGTTTAACTGGAAATGGTGCTTGAAACAGTATAAAATTCTGGCTTCTTCCATTGAAACAACATATGGTACGAATACGTTTCAGTGTAGCTTCTCATTTACGAGTTAATGAACTGATGGTAATTACAAGTTATTTAGGACTACAAAAAGTGCTTGGGAATTCTTGACGTAGGAGATGATAGATGTGTACTCGATTTCTTTTAATTCGTGGATTATTAAGATTATGAACTGAACGAGTTTCCTCGTGATTCGAAATAATGACTCAGAGTGGCAGCATACAATTAAGCTACATTTCAGCAGCAGAAAAAGCTCCACTAAAGATAAGGGTACGCTTATGGTGATACTGACTCCTTATAATAATAATAATAATGTATTATCTTCCGCTAGGTATGACGTAAGTTATTCTGACCCGTCCTTATTCACAAACTGCGGTTGTAAAAATATTTTTGTTGGCCAAATAGTTTCAAACAATTGCGGAATTTAAAACTTCTTTCGATTTTAAGTAACTAGACCAGTTTGTAAAACGCAACCAACCTTATGTAAGAAACTAAACTAACCCCCCCCCCCCCCCCCGAATTGAGGGTTAAAACACTTGACCAAGTTGCGTTTTAAAATCTTAAGTAACACACTAAACTAACCGCCCCTTCGGAAGGGGGAGTTAGTTTAGTGTCTCATTCAAGTGTTTTAACCCTTGAGTAAGAAACTAAACTACCCCCACGAATGGGGGGTAAAAACACTTGACCAACCCCCCCGAAGGAGAGTTGGTTGCGTTTTAAAATCTTAAGTAACACACTAAACTAATCCCCCCTTCGGAAGGGGGAGTTAGTTTAGTGTCTCATTCAAGTGTTTTAACCCTTGAGTAAGAAACTAAACTACCCCCCCGAATGGGGAGTAAAAACACTTGACCAATCCCCCCCCCCCCGAAGGGGGGTTGGTTGCGTTTTAAAATCTTGAGTAAGACACTAAACTTGGCATTGTTGTGTTCCACAACAATGCCGAGTTTGTTTATAGTTGACATTGTTGATGACGTCATTTTTTGACGACAACGACTAATCACAAATGTTTATAGTAGATTGTTACGGCCCATGTTTATGTACAAACTGTTGCTAAATTATGCCATAAATTACACGGGAGCATTAGGACGTCAATAAGCGAGAAAGGTTCATTGAACACAGGTCCGAAAATGCTCCTGTAAAAAGTTAAAAAAGGACGTTGGACGTTGGTCGTGGCCACTACGGTAACCAGACCTTAATCTGATACTTATGGGGTTCTGCAATTTACACCAATACTTCTGATATCGGACGGAAATTTTGGTAACGCATATAAAATGCAGCAAAGGACATCCGTACCATAATTGGGGTGTTCGAACCCTTCCAGATATCGTTCCCGCATCGTGCTTATGCGTGTGTTCATGCCCACGGAAGGCACTTCAAACATTTTCTGTTATATTGTAACAAGTAAATCCTCCCTCAGTCAAGAATTTTTCGTTTCAGAGATGTTGGAACAGCATACCCATGAAGTTACAAGTTTTCACAGAATCATTTCTGGGCATTTATTCAATGGGCCTTCTTGACTCACACTAACTTCCTGAAGATCTCCTATAATTTAGAAACACCTGTATGTTATTATATGTTCATTTCACGTACAATATAATGTGTGCTATAAAACAACTTATAAGAATTCGATGTCTTATTTTTCAGGTAGCCAGATTCAGAAACATAAATATGCCAAGTTCCCGGAGAATGATTCTTGGTCATGTGGTGACTGACCTCAGTTCCAAGATGAATCGGACAAAGAAGCTGGGTGCCAACATCATGGAAACACCACTCAATCGTTGCCTTAATACTTTCGATATCACACTTCTTGGTTTGTATCCATCTTCAGTACCCTTTATATTATGTAACTACCACATCAACATTACGACTTCTAAACGTAGGCCTTACATTGTATTACTTGTGCTGTTTAAGTCTCTGTACTGTTGAAGCTGCAATAAAGATCACTAATGCATTTACTTTATAAATTCAAATAAGTATATAACACATATATTAACGAATTTGTTCATGCAGAAATCAGAAAGGAAAAAAATATGCAAATTTGAGCATTTAGAAAGTCAAAACAGTTTGTCTTGTGCTTTCAGTATGCTACAAATAAAAATGTTAGTATGTTTTTGTTAAAATCTAGAATGGATCTTTCAGGTGTGGGCCATATGGTTGGTGCTGGCATCTATGTCCTCACAGGAACTGTAGCAAAAGAGATTGCTGGTCCTGGTATTGTCCTATCCTTCCTTCTTGCGGGAGTGACGTCCCTGCTAGCAGCTCTCTGCTACGCTGAATTTGGTACTAGGATTCCAAAAGCTGGATCTGCATATGTCTACACATATATCAGTGTGGGAGAGTTCTGGGCTTTTGTGATTGGTTGGAATATTATACTAGAACATATGATTGGTAAGAATTACTTTTTATAATATAACTCATCCTGATAATAGAGGAAAAATCCTCTGCTCTCTTTGGGGATCAAACCCCGGTTGTCCAGCCCGTAGCTAGTCACTATACTGACTGAGCTATCCTGGTTCATTGGTGTTAAACATATAAACTGTACTTTAACTGCAAATTTAATTTTTTTTTTGCATTTTTAATTCCAGGAGCTGCGTCAGTGGCTCGTGCATGGAGTGGTTATGTGGATTCATTGATGGGGTTTGCAATTAGCAATGCCACTGTCTCTACAGTCGGTGAAATGCATGAGCAATTATTGGGACGTTATCCGGACTTCCTCGCATTTGCAGTCTGCCTTGTCTATTCTTGTCTCCTCGGTGTTGGAGTGAAGGGATCAGCCATTTTCAATAGCCTCTTCACCATAATCAACCTCGGTGTTATGATACTTGTGATTTGTGCTGGTTTCTACTATGCCCACACTGAGAACTGGACTGTGGGGAAAGGGTTTCTTCCTTTCGGTTTCACAGGAGTCATAGCAGGAGCAGCGACCTGTTTTTATGCATTTGTTGGATTTGACAGCATAGGTAAGTTCACTGGTTTAATTTCGTGATATTATTGTATTAAGCGACTATGGAAACCATCAAATTTATTGCAGTTCCATACGTAATATGCACCTGAATTCTGAAAGTTTATAATGAATGCAAGAACAGTTTCATAAAAATCAGATTTATATCATGCAGTTACTGAATGGAGTAAATAAGTGTAACCATACTGATAACTGTAAGTATTAAGAACAAACCAGCAATTTACCACTACTCATTTTTAATATTTACATATTGCTATTTTGTCTCAGCTTATGGATAAAATATAAATAAAAGAAGTCTTCATTGTCTGGTGCAGACATCTTTAGCACATGCAGCACATTGCACTGGCATTGCAAATGCAAATATAAGTAGAAAAAACATTAAGTGGTCTACCAAAACCCTCAGCTTTTGTCATGACACCCAGTCCCATCTAAGATTTTAAACTTATGTCTAAACATTTGTTAGAGAATAAAATTATATAGAATATCACAACTATTTACTTTGACACATTTTATCATAACAAAACTCAACATCAAAGAATTTAAAACATAAGATTTAACAAATCACTGTAAAAGTCTAAGATTTTGATTGTGGATTAATGTGTTTCAGCTACTTCTAGTGAGGAAGCTCAGAATCCAACAGTGTCCATTCCCATAGCAACAATTGTATCCATGCTTGTGGTAACAGTTGGTTATATCCTTGTGAGTGCAGCACTGACACTGATGGTGCCTTACTGGACCATCAGCACGAGTGCAGCCTTGCCAGAAGCATTCTCCAGTATTGGTCTGAACTGGGCCAAATATGTTGTGTCAATAGGAGCACTATGTGGGATGACAACAACACTTTTTGGCTCCCTCTTTTCACTCCCTCGATGCATGTATGCCATGGCTTCTGATGGACTCCTCTTCAGTTTCTTGGGATCTATCAATCAAAAGACACAAGTTAGTTACATGCTAGAAAATGGTTCAAATAAAAGGTACAGATCTTAATGATGGGGTATAATGTATCTGTGCTGATCACTGTGATTGCATGGTATAGGGTATGAATTTTGGCCACTTGCTGAAAGTGTGGGCTGTGATGCTGTACTTGTCTTTCAGTGTTGTGTTGTCCTGTATAGGTACAGGTCTAACAATGGGGCAACCACCCCAGTCCAATGAATGCTACCATATACCAAAAACAAGATTTTGAAACCTCATATTAGCAGTGAAGTAGATTACTCTAAAATAAATTTTAGTTGAACATTCTATACAAAGTTTTATATAAAATGATTTATCTGTTACCTGTGAATGCAATGAAGATAAAATTATCAAGACATTTATTTAATTTGACCTGTATTAGGCTCACAATCACAAGCGGATATGCAGTGTTTCATCAAAATGCATACTTCTCTGTGTCCATAAATAGGATGAGAGAACAGTAGTATTAGTGGGCTAATGATTTTCTTTTCCCTTCCTTAGGTCCCACTAATTAATGTAGCAATATCAGGAATTTCCAGTGCTATCATTGCTCTAGTGTTTGATCTTCAGAAGTTGGTAGAGTTCATGTCTATTGGAACTCTCTTGGCCTACACTATTGTCAGTGCTTCTGTCATTATTCTCCGGTATCGTCCTCCAGCTCCTGAGGAAACTGTTGTGCCCAGAGTTGGATCTGTGACTACTGATGACAGTTCACAGTCAGGGACTGAGCTTGCCTCTCCTTCATCTGATGTAAATATACATCACTTTTCTTCACAAGTAGTTTCCCTTTTCCACATTTTTTTACCTTTACTGAATTCTTGGCCCTTCAAAAATTACTTTTCTTTGGATTTTAATTCCATTGCCACTTAGGTAATCCTTATTTCTGCTAATTAACAAACAGTGGCAGTGTAAGTATTGTTTCATTTTCATAAAATATATAAATAGTTCAGTAACACCCATAAATATTTATCAGTGAATGAATGAGTCAATCATCATTACTTGCTTGCTACACATCTTATAATATAACTTTGTCTTTTACAGATTGTTGAGTTAGTGACAGCTGGGAGGCTGAAACCAGGCTTCCTGTGGCTTAGTCCATTAATTGGCAACTGTGAACCTGGAGGAGCTGTATCAGGAGCAGTATTTATTTTCACATGCTTTAGTACTGCCCTCTGCATACAGCTGCAGTTATCATCACATGAGTTAAGAGTTGGTGTCTGGTGGACAGTCCTTCTGGCCAGTTTCTTCATTTTTTGCCTAGTAGGATGTAAGTAAACTGCTTTATCTATTTATTGGTGTCATTATATTTCTTTCTTACTTACTTACTCAATGGTGCAGGGTGTTTCTTGTGCCAACAGCACACACCCATTTCAGTATATATTATGTTAATAGTATTGATAGTAAAACATTAACAACTATGAAGACATGGTATCCTTCCTACATTCTTACCACCTTTCATGGAAATCTGGCACATACAGACATATAGGTACTATATAAAAGAAGGTTAAATACTTTAACATTGTTTCATATTGAGAAATATATGTCTTCAATAGTCAGAGATTATGAAGTGGTTTATTGCATTGAACATATGCATTTATTTCACCAGAATAATCCACTTGCATATTATGCACAGTTCTGTCAGAAAACATGCAGAATTAGAAACTGAAACTAACCAAAACTGTGAGGTACATTTCTGCCTTAAGTAAGATGTGTACTTATTAATGTAGGTATTTGCAGCCAAGTTACATTTAAAACAATCTTAACCTAATATCTGTTATTTTAGGTCTGCTGGTCATAATGGCTCACCAGCAGAACACAGTAGGTCTGCGGTTCAAAGTTCCATTTGTTCCATTAATTCCAGCACTCAGCATCTTCTTCAATGTTGAGTTGATGGTTCACTTGCAAGCTCTTACATGGGTGCGATTCATTGTTTGGATGGCACTAGGTGAGGGCACACATGGAGCATTAATGAGAGAGTTCCATTTATTATGATCTACTTAAACATGTTATTGTATTGGTATAACTTCTGTACTGACATTACATAAAAGTTGCAAAATATCTTATACATTATAATTCATACAACATGAAAATTCATTGCTAATAAAATGGAAATGTATGACAAACAAGACAAATTTTAAACAACTTATGTATCTAGCAAGTTTACTTAGCAGTAATGCTTCTGATGTGTACAAACAGGTAGAAGTAGAAGTTAATTTCTTCACCTGTTTTGTAGGTTTGTTGGTATACTTCCTATATGGAATTCATCATAGCAAAGAAAGTGATTCCATTACCTCCTACTCAATCTTAATGACATCATCTGAAGCTGGAAAAGGCAAATGGGGATCAATGCACAGTACAGGCCCTGTACCAGTTCTGTCTCCATCTGAAGAAAAACCTCCACCAACTACGAAAGCACCAAAGGATGTTTCTACTGATGACAAGACACCAATTGTTTATGAAGAAGAAGTAACACAGTAATCAAAAGCTGAGACTAAAACGGAATATGTGCGTAAATACTGTAGTTTTATAGCTAAGCTTTCAATTACCAGAGAAAATACAAACAACTGTATACATGTTAACAGTAATTATCATACACACATATTTAATAATCACTTGTGTGCAGACTCCATACACTTAAGTAATATACTTGATATGGCTTATAGTTTGTGCAGAACTTAAGTGTCAGCAAGTAAAAAAAATGTGTGGCTTATAATGTACATGCAGATGGAGCAACAGGCTTCTGTGGTAATCAATGCTTTTTGTACTTATGAGTCAAAACAGACTGATAGATTTTGAAACAACATATTGACTAATGAAAGTAAGGGCATGAAGTTTTATTTATATATATATATATATATATATATATATATATACACACACATAATACCTTCAACAGTGAAAACTGAATGCATTGTTGTTCGAAATTTAACCAATTTTGGGCAAAATATGTAGACTGACATATAAATTTAAGGCTAAGTATATTCTTGTTTATTAGGGCCTCCTTGTAAAATGGAAACATTAAAAATACACAAGAGATCCTTACTGTAATCCTCCCCCTCCACCCATGCCTAAAGAATGTATAGTGGGACAGCTTTATTTTTTTATGAAGACAATTACTTATTGGTATCAGATCATGCAGATGTATATCTGGCTTCAATACAGCACATCATCTATCCCGTAGCTAGTGTATTGGACTTTTTATCTGTTGCAGAGACCTGATAAATTCACACAGAATTGTGGTGATGAAGCCTACAAAGCCCCAGGTTTCTTGCAGGTTTTCCTATTATTTCTGCCATTTATTTTAACCGCAATATTTGTTATTTTTAAATGTCAATTTACCTTCTGATAGGCATTAAATTACAGCAAATTGCTAATCGCACACCTACTAACCTACTTCCATCACTTAGCTAATCCACATCATAAAACAGTATGTTTTATTTATGTAGTAACAAATGTCATAGAGATGTTTAAAAATTCTGAAATACCCCACAGAACAACCAATTTTTGGATCAAATTTTATCAATAACCTACACCCAAACAGTATTATCTATTATAATTAGTCAGAATAGTCAATTAGTTATGGGACTCAGTTCCCAGCTTCGGATTGCTTCATGTAAAATAAATATCTAAAATATATTTGCAATGAATCTGATTAGCTTTATGTGAGCAGTATAGTACTAATAAAGTGAAATACAAATCATTTAAATGAATATGTTTTAATTATAAAATAATATTGTCCTAGCTGGCGTACATTCGACAGACACGTTTTGCTTTTGCTGTACAAATAGTTGAGACAATCTGCTTAGTCAACCCATCTGGACCACACATTTAACTGGCATCTAAATTCTGACCAATGAATGTAAAGTTGGGAAAAGATGGAACACAGAGATCAACAGAAATAATATAATATTTTGGTGTTTTATTGCATCACAATTATCAGTCACACAGTTTCTCCTCCAAATACTAAAATTAACATTTTTCACACATAAAATTTCTTACTTTGTACAAATGCACAATAAATATGGAGGGCCAGCCCTCAATTTTATAAACTTCTAATTAGAAATACATCTTATAATTCATAACAGTTCTTACACACACATCATGCATTACATTACTGAGTGTACTGTATCATTATCTACTATGGCTTTTCCCACATCTGGAGAGAGATTGCATTAGAAAGTTAGCTGAGAGAGTTCTTCCTACACCAATGGCCAATTTCAAAATCTGAGACCCCCAGGTTAGAAATATTGCACATTACACCATAACAATTAAAAAATTAACAAATCAACAGTCAAAAAACTTTGACCCCATTTCACAGTGAGACATCTTTCCTACACACACACTACTGAATTTCCTGGGGCATAATTTATTCCACTGCCCTCATTTTAAGGATAATACCATGTAAAATTTCACATCATACTTTATATAAATTATGTGCATGCATTGCCTCACCAAAATCTTTTCCCATAAAAATCTATTACACCTCATGAATACCCCCGAACTTCAATTATCAATCACTTCAACTTTTTCTGGTAGGTTCAGGTTGCAGACATTTACATGGCCTTAAAATCTTTCGATGAGTTCTATTTGCTGTATGTAGTCATCCATATAGGTACTCATATTTCATTCACCCATTCATATATGACTCACAACTACATATTTATAAACAGTACAGATACATGATTACAAAATACCATGTTTCTGATGCTGATTCATGGATACTGTGGAACAATTTTATTACACAGAAAAGTCAGTGGGCCATCTTTCTGTGCATGTAGATGAGCACATACATCAGAGGTGATTGGGTTATATACAGCAGCTTTGGAAAGCTATTAAGCGACTCTCTGTCTGAATAGTAAGGATGAGTAGTTTATTTCTGAGGCAGATTCTAATGATGGAATGACAAAACGTTGACTTCATGTAGTCTCTAAGCTATGGATGGGTCTGGTATTCTCCACGTTCCTGAAGTCTCAGCATTGGAAGAGGCGCAGGTTTGATCTCTGCAAGAAAAATCACTATCTTCTGGAAATTAAACTTGGATCTTATGAAGAAGAGTTTTATGTCTTACCTGGCCATAAAGAATCCTCATTAAAATACTGGTAACCTAATTTGATATAACAAAACTAACTGCAAAATGCTTACTTGCCAATAAATGACTAATGCAAACCATGTAAAAATGAGGCATAACTCGCCAAAAATATATTCATTAAACCCTGCTCTATAACCAGTGCATTAATAAATACCATGTTACAGACAGAGATTTTCAAGATAAAAATGTCACACGTACACAAAATGAAAAATACATACTACATGAAAACATGTAATTGAAAGATGGAGAAAATATTGTGGAACATAATGGAGATAATTGTTTTACACAATTAATAAAATGAAGAAAAAAAAACATGAAAACATAAGAGTATCTGTAATATGCCCTCAGTGTCTTACTGTGGTAGTATTCTTTTATGTCTTAATTGTAGAGAACTTACCACATTTGAGATTTTCATGTGTATTTACAAGCATTATAAATACTAACAAATGATAAAATTATGTTCATTCGGAACTTCCTTCATAGGGAAATGAACAAATAAATTCTGGTCATGCTATTGTATCTAATTAAACATATTTTGAAACATTTTTATGCGACAATTGACAACTGATTACTACAATACAATATACTCCAAACATGGGAATATGCCTTTTGAACAGAGATCAAATTACCAACTACTGATGCAAGTAGTGGATCCATAATTTGAGGGTACACTGATAGACCAAATTCTACTTTCAATATTATGATAATATTAAAACAATACAACACCATTATATCATCAACCAGCTGTTGCTTAAGGGTATAAAAACTCTTATTTAATAAGAAAACAGTGAGAATAAATAAGAAACAACATATATTACTAACTACATATAGCAGAGTCCTCCCTGAGAAGCAGATATTTGCTCAGGTACCAAAAAAGTTCCCTGGCTTTCATGGAATCTGTAGGTTCATTACCATATTGATAAAAGCCCATAAATAAAATATGTACTCCTACAAAAACACAAACTGTGATTATAACTTTCATATAACACACTTCTGGCATATACCTACTACTTATATAATTCACAAGAACAGAAAAATAGCTGTTGATTATTCTACTAAGTTTTTATTTTTCTTATATGCATTTTTTTTTCAGTTTCTGGAGGACTCTTCACCAAGATATAAATTGTAACATATATTTATTTTTAACGGTAACAAAATCAAATGAGAAATCCATACACAAATGTTGTTCAGTACATGCAGAAACTTAGAAAGTAAGGTAAGTAAAGCAAGCATATACATAGATGGATCCCCATTTTCTACTTAGTATACTCTATTCCCTTTTAATGAGTACAAATACTTTATAAGTTCAGTACCAAGAATGTATTTATTTTATAAAGTGAGTCCTATAAACCTTAAAGTCTTTCAAAATCGTGTTTATTTTAAATCTGAAATGAAGACAAAACCCAGAGTAACTGAAACAGTTTGTGTTACAAAACTCTGCAATCTATAACACTTCTTCAGTGTCAGTAGATAATCTACTGCTATATTTTATATTCACACCAAAAGTTTATTAACTTCAAAATATATGAAGGGAAACACACACGTGCTGATGCCCATTTCATGCGTATATGTGTGTGCACCCATAAACACACACACATGCAACTGCATAGGAAACAATATATCATGAGCACATAATGATGAAAGTTCCCCAATTTTGAGCAGCATGGGTCTACTTCTCCACAAATAAATCTTGTACACTTCTGTGTTTCTGACTGATAGATATGCTATCTGCTGTATATAAAGTTCATACCTGTTTCAGTTTGGCAACATTTTAACTTCTCGTTGTTTAGGTATTCTATACTAACAACTCAAAATTAGCTTAACATGAGCTACAATATGCTGCCAAATTCTTCTAATCAACTTTCAAGAGGATTCAGTTCATTCTAATGGCTTTACAGTTCTTTGCAATATTACATGGCACATTGACCATGCATTATGAAAATAGAATTTAGTGCTTTTCACAAATCAATAGGCTTTCAACTTATTGAAGGTGCAAGGTTACTGAAGGATAATTGTTCAAGACGAGCAACAAATCATCATTGGTCATGGTGCTTAGGCAGTTGGACATGCATGCCTTTCAATCCTAGTCTCTTGCACTAGTTTCACTCTCAAAATATTTAATAAAAATATATTACCATTCTGAAAACTGTAGTATACAAACACTAGGTCACTACTTTGAAATACAGTCTAATCTATTGAGTAGCTAGCAACAAAGGTGTATCGATTCCCAGCTACTCAACTACATTATTTTGATGATTTAATTGCAACTGTGTACTTCCCCAGGTTCAAAACAACTTAAATTATGTTCCTGACAAGAACTACACAAGCATATGCAAGTTTCCATTAACTCAAACAATGTTTGAGCCATTCCTTCATCATTATGAAACCAACACTGATACTACACAAAATATGGCAAAACAGCAAATTCCAGTGGGCTGTGGACACAAAATAGCTTTCATGGCTAAATTCAGAACTGTGGCAGCTAGAGTGATTAATCATAAAACAAAATTCAGGCTATCATTTAAAACATAGACATGTATCTGTGACATATAATGACTCAGATAATTAAAACAAATAATAAAAAAAGCAGAGTTCAAATTTGTTTGTTTCAAAATGCTGGACATATGCACAATCCTGGTTTTAAGGCATGAAAAGAAAAAGCATCCGACTGACAGTCTGCATATCTGGAGGTCCCCTTTTCAGAAGCAGGTCACAAGATAGTTATGTGCCACAGCTTTTCATCCTTCCTGTATGTAAATAAGAAAATCCTTTTTAAAATTCTAATTGGCAGACATGGCAAAACATGTCAATTAGTCTTTCATTACTCATGAAATATGCACTACACAAATACAATAATTTAAAATCAAATTATTAAATGCATTCATAAATATATAGAACCAGTACCCCACACAAAACACAAACAACACTACATGATGATTCATAAAGATATATAAGAATTGTAAATTATGTGAAGGGGTTAAGTTTATATTAAAGGCTAAACTCATGTTAATACTTCTACTTATAAAACTACATTAGAATAATTTTAAAAGGTACAACTATGCCACAACCAAATATTAAAGATGATTGTGTTCTGGGATGTTGCACTGTGCAGTCTGGTAGAAAATTACATTTCAGCATACTGTCTTTTTCATCAGGGCATCATCTGTCAGTTTCAACAAGACTACATAACATCCCAGAAGACAGCTATTTATTTTCACACATGTCATTGTGACAACCTGAAATCTCAACCAGATATATATGTAAACCATTCTCTGTAAAATGATGGTGTATGCGAATAAAGAGTACTACCAATAACCAGTCAGAATCACATTCATAGAAAGGAAATTTATTTCATGGTAAAACCACAAATATCATGTTGCACACAGACTAAAATACCTAACGTTATACAATAGGTAAAATAACGACGAGGAAAAATCTGAAATTTTCTATGAGCTGGACAACCAAGGTTAAATTTCTAGCAACGACGGATTCATCTCATCACCACAGTGTCCAAACCAGCTCCAGGGCTCACCCAGCCTCCTATCCATTGGGTACCAGGGTTCTTCTTTTCGGGGTAAAGCGGCTGGGGCATGAAGCTGAGCACTCACTGCCATCTAGTGCTGAAGTTAAGAATGTATGGAGTAATGTCTCCACTCCCCTGTGTCTACATGGACTAGTGCTTAAACACCAGGGACAAATTTACCTTTCTT
This sequence comes from Zootermopsis nevadensis, assembly GCF_977971745.1. Classification (NCBI taxonomy): domain Eukaryota; kingdom Metazoa; phylum Arthropoda; class Insecta; order Blattodea; family Termopsidae; genus Zootermopsis; species Zootermopsis nevadensis. Next base: position 8,525,423 of record NW_028259141.1, on the reverse strand, counting down.
TCCTATTTTATTCAGCAAACAACAGAATAAAAATGTTAAAAAGAGTCTAAACCAATTAAATAAGCAATTCATGTTATGTATCTTTTAAATAAAATAAATGCAAAACTTGAAAAAAATAAATAAATTTAAACTTTATAAATCCTGGTAATGGTACTCACATAAACAATATATGATTTGTGACTTTCAATATTATGTCATACTCATATTATTCAAGTTAAGAATAGTAACATGTGATTTAATACTGGTCCATTAACAGTTTTTTTAAAATGCAACAAATCAATGATCACAACCGCATCTGATTTATCTCACATAACCTCAATTAGACTATATTACTGCCACACTATGCAGAAACCATGTTTGTTCCAATGCCCATATTAACACTTTCTAAGTATGAATTCCAGAAGCTTTTAAATGCACATCTTTCTTTTGTAAATTAGGAGCAAACTATCATTTCCACATGTTTAATAATATGTAACTAGAATTTATTATACCAGCATTTCTTTCTGGTTGTTGTGAACTCCAATTATAATGGATTTCTATTTTATATACACATATTAATATATGTTATAAACTGTTTTAATACAAAATCAATGTTACATGTAGGTAAAATTATGACACAAACCTGTAACTAAACATTGCAGTATTGGCAATATAGTGGCATAAATTCTCTTATGCTCTGTTAATCATATCTGACACAAATTATGATTTTATTTCAATTACATGTAATGACAGCATAACTACAGTGATAAGTAATGTCGAGTAAATGCAGAGCAGTTCATTATCTTCTTTCCAGCCGTATTAATACCTGTTCATCCAGTGAGATTCCAACCAGTACGTAGATTCTCTCATATAAGAAAATCACATATTACTGTTCAGTCAAACTGCAAGCTGCTTAAAAAATGCTTTCAGAATACAATTCTACTCACCTTATATTAAAATAGTCACTGAAAGTAATGTCCTATAACATTCTAACATATTTTGAACCAACATACATTTTGTGACATACGTTGAAGTGAACCTTCCCTGATTTCTAGAATAACATTCCAGATTTTGATCTACAAAGCCTTCAAAGTGTGGATTACTTTCAAGTCTCCTTAGCAAAAACATCAGACAATCTGACATGTGTCCTGGTATACTGTCCTGCTGAAAACACTCCCAACTCATATTTTGAACATGAAACCCAAGCTGTTCAGTACTGTCTAACCATGGTCTAACACAAATACAAAGAATACTCACATATGACTGATCCTAAGGATAAACATGCAATTACTTATGGAAATGAACTGTGCACCTTTTATCATAGTGACAGTCTTGTGGCAGACTGTTTATGTTAACCCATGAATAACCAAGTGACTCTCACATGTATAAACTCTGCATATTTCATTGTTTTAATGTGAATCATGACATTAAAATATATTTCTGATATGTGAAACCAAACCCATTCATGAGATTTTGAAAACAAGCATGTATCTCTGTGCTTTATTATTCATATTATGTGTACAGTGAATAAGTGTTTGTCAAACTACCGGGTCTACAATTTATGCTGTAACGGCCTTGCTTGCGTTGCGTGGTCGGCTGGCGATCTGGTGACGTCGGCCGGACTGGTCCGTGTTCTTCCCGTGAACACAGGCGAATCAGTTTCATTGCGTCTCTCGTCGCGGATTGACGTTGATAATATGGTGTACAGTATTAAGCAACGTGTGTTCTTAGTCGAAACATATGCCAAATATTCATCCTACGGAAGATGCCGCAGTAAATATCGCAGACATTTTCCCGGTGAAAGTGTTCCTAGCAGGCCCACGATAGAGAGATTAATAAAAAAAATTTGTAGTACGGGATCAGTTTTGGATAAAAAGAAGAACAGGAAACCACAATTCATTTCGGCAATTTCCCAAGAAGAGCTTCGTCAAGTATTTCGAAACATGTTAACGAGATGTGAAGCTTGCCTGCAAGCACAAGGAAGTCACTTTGAACATCTTTTGTGATTTAAGGTAAGAAAATTAATGTAATAACATGTGTTAGTGACGAGAAATATTCGTAGTTCGCTGTTACTAGCGGCACTGAAACTGATTCGCCTGTGACTCACGGGAATAACACGCGCCAGCCTGCCGACGTCAACAGTGCACTCGGTCGAGCACGCAATGCAAGCAAGGCCGTTACAGCATAAATTGTAGACCCGGTATATGTGTTAAAATATGCAATGACAACAACTGCATACTTATGCCCAATCACTCAACAAATTATTTAATACTATATTTCAAGATAGGGTTAACTTGCTTCCCTCCGTTGGACGACTTGCCATTCCCGATGGTCTTTCACCTGTAGTTCATTTATCTTGCGTCTCCCCCACTGGAACCACAACCAACCAATCACAGTACATAGTGTGGTCTCCACAAAGTAGCCATCTACAAAAGTAGTGCATGAGCCTCCAGCTTTCAAACATGCCTGAAGTAAATTAAAATACGAAGTTCCTTGTTAGAAACAAAGAAAGTATAACACAATATCCGAAAACTATACTACACCTGTGACATATCAGATTCTTATGGTGTCAAAAAGCAGAAGAGCAACATCAATATAGAACATGCTTACTTTCTATCAGATCAAGTTCACTGCATGAATAAACATATAAAATACTAATTATACGAATCATTCTCTATTTGCCTTCTTTAAAACTGATGTGTATAACAAATGAAAAAGCTATACCTCTGTCTCTTGTGTTGTTATGCATGTGTTGTTTTGAATGCTGGGTGCAGAGCACTGTTTAAATGTAAGACTGTCTACCATCCAGAGTGCAAGTGTACCAGGCCAATTTCCTCCGAGGTTTGATAAGGTATTCAGAAGAGTCATATATGTTCCTCCTACCGCAGGGTCACTTATTCTTGCAAAGAAAGCCATCACAGCCACAAACATACTATAAAGCGTAACCTGTTGAAATAGAAATAAACATCACCAATCATGTTCTGAAATAACATGTAAAGATCTCACTACAAAATTACTGTTCTACAGTAATTTCAGACTGCTTTCAAATCCATTACTTCAACATCCCTTTCATGAATACCATCCAGAGAGTAAAGAAGACTATTTCAATCTAATACCAAGGTTAAGAGGTTAAGAGTATCTGCAGCTTTGTTTAAAAATCCTAAATACATAACACAAACTGGAGCTACAGCAACCTGTCCTGTAACTTTTATCTATGAGCACGGTGCAAGAAGTGGCTGGTATAGATACCCACATTACTAAACAACAGAAACGTTTATAGACAGACAGAGTGATAACTGATTACACTTGTATTTACCTGGTGTAGTGAGTAAATGAGGATGAGAGCTACATAATAGTATATTGGAATGTTACCATTTTGTATTACAAATGGAGTTATCCATACTAAACCTGCTGCTACGATGCTAAATAATAACCTGCAATGAGAAAAATAAATGATAATCACATAAATTACCTGTTATGTGTAGACACTTACAAGATTCAATAGGGTAATAAACCAACACAAGGCTTTCTCAGATAGTTTTTTTGCAGTAGGGGTAATATGAAGGCAGAAAATAAAACTATGATGAGGAACAACATCTTGCCCAATGTGAGTAGAAATGCGAGCCATAACAACAATGAATACCACAACATAATTAATAATGATAAAATATAAGGATACAATTCTAGAATATGTATTTCTTTATATTACTTACCTATAAGGAAATGCAGATATATAAATATTCATAGGCCTTGGGCCAACAGTATATTTACTAATAGCAAGAGGCAGTATTATTTGTAATGGAACTAGGGGCACAGCCATCAATGCTAACTTCTCTTTTGGAAAGCCTGCATCAATCATCTTCAAACTAGTCACTGCATCACAAGCACTGAATCCAACCTAAATAAAACAGTAAACAAATAACAAGTAATGCATTATTATTTAGACAAATATATCTTGTTTTGATCACAATAAGTGAACTATAACTACTACACCAAACATCAGGAAACAACAAAAATAACAAAGATGCTGAAAACATGCTACAAGTTGTAATTATAGAGATGGAAAAGTGGAAAAAGTAAATCCATTTTATTCTATAAACAGTTTAATAAGTATGTTCTTACTTTGCTTGTAAGAAGTATTATCGCAGTTGTACGTATAGAAGGCAATCGTGTAATGTTCCATAACAAGCGATATGTTTGTGCAACTCCCAAGTAGGGTTCTGCTTCTATGAGTCTCTCTGTAGAGGAATATTCTTTCTTGAAGACTGCTATTAAAGTTGTTGAAAGCAGGAAAACAATACCCCAAAAATACAAGAAACCTACAACGCAAGAATAAGATACACTAAATGTTACATCTCTATACTGCAGATAGAAAAATCATTAAAACACACATACTCAATGTGTATGCACAATAAAAATATGAAACTGATATAGCATACATGCATATTTGCATTGACACGTATTTTCAAGTGTTTAGTCATAAATGCTCACAATAGGGAAATTATTGGTTCATGCACAGTCCACAGAAAAATATACTTTCACTTACAGTCAAACGGTTAAGAGTATGTGATGAAATGAAGTTGATAAAAATAAGCAAATGTACTATACAATGACATGACTTACACATAATGTGGTCTACATTACATTAAAAATACTTGACCAATATTAATAATTTTGTTTCATACATATCCCTACATCTAAAATGAAGATCATCAACTCTACCTGGTAAAGTGACAATTCCATGTGGCAATGGATCTTTTCGCAAGTATGCATTGCAAAATTCAGCTGACTCCAGTCCCACAAAAATTACATAACCCAGGAAGTACCCTGCAGTCTGACCAACACTGTTACATGTTGATGCGTGACCCACATTGCGCCTTAAAACAGGAAACATAATTGACAGTATTAGTAAAGAAGTCATATAACTAACTAGATGGCTTACAGAACCCAAAGGTTCATCACTGAACTCACAAATGCCCTCCGCTGGACCCTGTCCTGGGCCAACAAAATCCATTCTCCTTCTACCCCTATCACCCATAGATCCTGCTTGAGATTATCCTCCCATCTACGTCTAGGTCTCCCCAGTGTTCTCTTCCCCTCAGGCTTCCCAACCAATACCCGGTGCACACCTCTTGTCACATCCATGCGTGCCACATGCCCTGCCCATCTCATTATTCTTTCTTAATCACCCTGACAGTATTGGGGGAGGAGTACAGATTTTTAAGTTCATCATTATGCAGTTTTCTCCATGCCCCATCGTCTTCTCTCCTAGGCCCAAATATCCTCCTAAACGCCCTATTCTCAAACACCTGCAATCTATGTTCCTCCCTCAGAGTGAGAGACCAAAAGAAGTCATATACCATACCCAAAATGTTATAAAATAAATAGCAGGGGCAAGACATTTTTATTCTACACTGTGACAAAACCAAGTCTGTGGTCCACCAAGGCTCCTAGCCAATGGCTTTCCCCCACATGCTACCTTCTTTGACAACTCTAGTCTGGATGAGAATAATTTCAAGTGCTACGAAAATTTCTTGTTTCTAAATTTTATTAATCTTACCTTTGGAGCATTGTGAGTGCCCACCCATCAACAGCAATATCTTGTGTTGCTGCCAGAAAGTTCAGGCAAAAGAAGCAGAAAGTAAGGATAGCAATGTTCGGTGTATGTGTGATGGAATGATCAATACCCAACCAATCTTCAACTTTTCCAGATAGGAAAATCATAAAAAATCCAATAAGATATTGTGCTGGAATTAACCATGATTTTCTTCGTCCAAACCGAGCTGAAAATAATGAATCCACTACTGGTGCCCAAAGAAGTTTTACACTGAATGGCCAGTGAACAAAGCTGAACTGTGCCTGAAAAAAAATTTGTATTATAATATTTTAATAAGATGTACTGTCTCCTCATTGTGGCTTTCCAAAATCTTGTATGCATTTATCATTGCCCACATGCTACATGACCCACACATCTCCCAGATTTGATCATCATAATAAAACATGGTGAAGAATACAAACAATGGAGCTCCCCATTTTCAGTTTTCTCTAGTCTCCCATCAAATCATCCCTCTTATGTCAAAACATTCTCCGAAGCACCCCATTCTCAAACACCTACAATCTGGATTTTTTATGGCAAAGTTCACTACTCTAATTCAATTATTAATAATTTCATGTACACTCTCATTCTAAATTTTTCAGTTTGAAAATCTTCCCTAACAAAATTTTTGTGTGGTACCTACGGAATTGATTGAATATATGCTCTAGTTCCTAATAAAAGTTGTCCTTTGTATTATCACATTTATCTCTGGTTGGTGCATGAACATTCAGAACAATAACATTATATTAGTACAATATATGACATGATATATATTATGAACATTTTTGCATAAAGTAATCAGTTTTATATTCCAGCTGCTTTACCTCAAGTATCCAAAGAACATGAGACTTGCTGAATTCCAGAACTGGTGTTGATAAGGTGGCAAAGACAGAAGTCCTTATAGATAAAATACATGTTTATGCAGGTGAACAGATGCTTTATTTCAACTTGTTTGCCACACGGAAACTGAACTGTTCACAAGATATGTTGATGAAGAATTTACAAGCTTCTTGATTGGAAAACATAACAAAGAAATAAGAATAAACATATGTTTAAAAATTGAAATGCATGATAATAAATGTGAATGTGAATGGATGGTAGATGATTCACATAATTATTGCTTAAACTGGAGTACTCACTTGTTGTCTGTAGCTAACACCTCTGTTTTGTAAGTACATAGGAATCGCTGAGCTAAGACCCAGTGGTATGCCTTGTAATACATACAAGAAAAATAAAATTGCAATATTCCATTCATCTCCTTTCATATCACTAATTTCTTCAACTCTTGGCGTTCCTGTTCTATGTGAATCTTCTAATGTTATAGAACTATCACGCACATCCCCTCCTGTACGCTTACGAGTGCTCATGACTTAAAAAATTCGGATCACTCTTCCAAATTACACATACAAAGAAAGGAAACATACGGCATTCAAAACAGTTATGCTATTAGAATAGGTTATGTGTACGTCATGCTTCCAATATTTGTAATGACCTTGACATTCGATTTAAAGTATGAGAGTGATGTATTTGTTTTATTTATTGAATTCAGTATGAAACTTGTTCCTCATTAAGGTAAAAGAAAACTCAATTTTAAAGTAACTTCAAGTGTCATTTGTCATCATATGAATGATTATTCCCACTTAAGTAATTCGAGCCACGTTGACCGACAAGCAGAGTACCCAACAAGAACAACAAGGTTAGAATTCGTTAGCATCATAACACAAAGATAAAACTATTTTGTTACGCTTTCTACAAAGAAATGTAGTTTGGTCTCAGTTTACTGTAAATACGTACTATTTATCTTAAGTCATGGAATAACTATAATGCACACAAATTACATACATTTCACCAACATAATTTGGTAGCACTGAGGCTTATGAGCACGCCCTGGCAAACACACATACTACCATCCGTGATTATCTCCATCTAATAGAGACATCTATTAGACATTGACAGCGAGATTCCTTTATAGTTTTATGGATGGCAGCACCAAAGTTAACCTAATCCAGCAAATTTAATTTTTTAAAAATTGAATACATTTCTACCTTATTGATTTTTTTGGGGGAATGGAACAATTTTGGACACACCCCTTGAGTGCTCCACTTTCAAATTTGTTGCTTTGAACAAAACACACCCCTCAGAAAATATTAGGATAGTCTTAAAAGTGGGTTATAATTGCTTCCTTTTATAATGTTCCCAAACCTTTATTAATTCTTTATCCCGTTATTTATTGATGCTATATAGTATGAGAAACTGACAACACCATTAAATAAATTGTAACTATAACTAACTGACTAGATGGCTGAAGGAACCTGAAGGTTCATCATCGAATTAGCCAAAGCTCTCCACCAGCCCCTGTCGTGGGCAAATTGTAAACATATAAAAACATAAAACACGTTGGCTTCAATGTTTATTTAATTGTAAATATTGTAGAGGAACGTTTATACTTTTTTTACTGCTTCCCATCACTATATATACAATCTCACATATTTTGTTATTGACCCAGTCACTTAAAGTGACATAATTTATAAACTATCTTGATTGGTTAGAAAACTAAAATGGACAGGTAGAGTACATGAAGTTAGGGACAAAATGGATTTTTTTACATAATTTAAGCAACGTTGACAGTGTTATCATAATCCAGTGTTCTGTTGAAGTCATCCAGAGCTTGATGTAAATCAATGTACATGTTTCACATAGATACAGCGTGCTCAATAATTGTTTGTAATTTTAAATTTGGTGTTTGAAAATTACTGAGTTCAAATGATTAGCCCAAACTCTAAAAGATATTCGTTATCTAAAAATAGACAAATAATATATTTTTGTAAATTTGATTTATCTTCCAATACCATTTTTGTTCTGATATGCCGAAATATGTGGTTGAACAATAAAGTAAAGTTTGTCCCACTATACGCCATGTAGGCGTTTGGGGTGAGTGGAGGTATAGCTCCTCTCTTCCTTGACCTCGGCACTAGATGGGGGTGAGTGGTCAGCATTACGCCCCGGCCGGCTTTACCCCCGGGAAAGGACCCCGGTACCCATTGTAGAGGAGGCTGGGTGGCGAAATTACTAATTATATATATATATATATAGAACAGTGATGTAATACATAAATTCATGCAGCAAAAAGGAAATAATAATAATAATAATTCAATATCTCTCTGTTGGCTGTCATATTTAAATTCAAATAAATTAGTTAAAGAAGCAGTAGATAAATTCTTACCTCACTTCAAATATTGCCCACTAATGCTACTGGAATACATGCAAAATACAGAAAACACTGAGATGCCTTATGTACAACAATTAAGCATCTTCTAATTATAATTAGTAACTATGCATTTTGGGCATAGAGTGAACTTTTCGCGTGCTATATCAGAATATATGGCAATTGTTTGCGTAGACATAATTAACCGATTATCTTTGTGTATAGAACTGAGTTTTTGGAGTAGTGCGACGTTTAGACTGATAGAAATTAACTGACGTTTCAGGGGTGCTTACTGCTTCCATCATCTCCCTGATAATGTAGGCGGTAGGAACCTATCTGTTGCCATTTATATATGTGAGTCACTTCATTTAAAAACGGCATCTGAATGTTAGTGGATGTGATCAAAATGTAATGTTTTACTAAATGAAATTGTACGTGGTGAACTTACCATGGTGGCCACGCCATATTAAGGTCCTCATTGCATAAACATCTTAAGTTATTTGTTGGCAATGTGTAAAATTTTACTTCCCAATCGAAAGGAAAATGTTTTCTTTGTTTCCAGGGAGAACAAAGTAACAGAATATGAGCAATCGTACATTGCAATTTATGTAATTCTTACAAGATAATATTTCTCTATAGCATTACATCGACGATATAATATTATGCTTATGAATTCGAATATTACGTGTCCGATTGTCATCTGCGGATTTCGAGTAACCTTCTAAATACCAACCCTTGCAAATATGGCTGTATTATTTTATATTTGCCTTGTCGATCTGAAATTTCTTGCTATATAGTTCCGTATATTTACACTAACACAGGCAGGTCCGTATATTTCCATTCAGACCATTACTTTTTCAGTGTTTACTCAACTTGCGGGTAGCCTACGTTAAATAATGCCATTGTAGACGTCAGTCTATTAGATAACAAGACAGACATACGGTCTCCCAGCGTGATATGCAGTTAACAGCAGGATATGGGGAGTCACAGTAAAGGATTGGACAGGATAGCAGTGACTATGATATTTTATTATATACAGAAAACATTCTTAATAACACACAAACAAATTAAGAAACTTGCATAAATCATTAAAGTTTTAAGGTTGTTTCTGAGTTAAATAACTTGTTTTCGGTAAGGAGAACTCAAAGTGTTCATATTTAGTTGGACCACTCCTGTGTTATTCCAGCGAAGTATATACAACTTGCTCTAATTTTTGTTCAACGAGAAAACTAACTTCATGTAACAGAGCCCTTCTTAAGGAGCTGATACTAGTTGAATCACGATATTCCCCGTCTTTTACGGAACAAAAAGTTACATTAAAATTCACAAGATCCTGCTAAAGTCGTCTGTCTTGTACCAGTTGAAACCAGTTCACACTATTTTTGTAAGATTAATTTAAATATTATTTTCCTATTTACGCTGAGAATTCCCCATATTACTTATTGTTAAAAGCAAGCGGTACATATGTTTACTACTTGACTTTGTAGGGATAAACTACAAACTCGTTTATTTTTTTATTTTTTACATTTTTATTTCTCTCTTTTAATATTTTAATGACATATCTTCATCAGAAACTTATGGGCTAAATAAAGGTTAACGACTGAGGAATGATGTCTCATCATACACAGATTTAATGTAATGTTTTTCACACATATCTGAGTACAAGAAAAGGTCTTTGGAAAACGCAGGACAGGCGAGAACCGAAGTACGTCAAGGGACTGCCTTCTCTGACTTTTACATGTCATTAATTTTACTGCCTTATTAAGATTCCGAAGAGACACCGTCAGTCTTCGAAGTCTTGAACTTCCTCCCCCAGATATCTGCCCGACGTCTGCTTAAGTGACGGGTTCCAATGCGATAAAACACAGATATATCGATTTTCACTGTAATTGGTATGAACAGGATGACACTGTAGGCCAGGATGATATTTATTAAGTGTGAGTAGGACGATCAAATGAAGGAATATGAGATGGACGAGACATGTATGTCGCATTGAGGGACGAAACATGAGTGAAACCTGTAGGTAACAGACTGCTTGGAAGACATAGGAGTTGATGAAAAGACAATGTTTAAAGGGATCTTAAGGAAGTAGATAGGAATCTGTGGACTAGATTTATCTGTCTCAGTACAGCGTCCAGTGGTGAGCTGTTTTGGTCATGGTAATTAAACTTCAGTTTCTGTAAAGGGAAATAAATTTATTGACTAGCTGAGCGACTATTATCTTCTCAATAAGGATAGCTGCATGGAGATCGACAAGATTTTATTAGTTGTAACTATTTCTACAATAAACATTTTATCCGGTGTGTCTGTTCTTACTATTATTGTAATGTAGAAGCTCTTTTAATATGTAAGTATAAAGTAGGTATCAGATGTTACGTCTGCTCTGGTCTCATAAAATGAACTGCAATCCTAGGCACTGCCTTTCTTTATTCAAGTTCTTCGTTTCGTTTTGAAATAATTCTTCTATTACAATTTTTACATTTAATGTTAAACATTTCTTCTATACGTAATACCGTGTATATAAATTTGTACTGGTAAAAAAAACGATAGCTTTGCTTAGGTTAGGAATGTGACAAAGATTTAGATAAATATTATTGTAGTATTATTACGTAGTGTACATCATGACGTACTTTGAAACTGAGTGTACATACAGTGGAGCACTCGTATGCTTCAGCATCGGTCATGCGGAAATAAAAGAATTATAACAATAGAATATTTATAGAAAGATATCTTCTAAGTTTTGTTGGCAGAGTGTGGAGGGTATGAAAGTCCAGCAACCACGCATAAAATATAATTCTGGGGTAAATATACCTGTTTTGATCTTTCTTTTTCATAAATAGAACACAAATTTCTCGACTGAAACACCTGATATGTTAGTTGAAAGGCTTGAATCTTTGCGTCCCATATCTAATAACGTGACGATTAAAATACGAATACTGTGGGGTTACCTGTTGTTTTGTACAGAGGGTTAATATCATAAGAATACATTGTTATCTCTAAGGTATAATGTCTCATGTAGTGATAGCCTCCTTAAACAAATTATAAATAAATAAGTAATATTATTATCTATGCCTAATCTGATGCACCTCTACTGCCTTGACTGATCGAGACAGTGCACAAGTTAAAACTGTTTCGGTATTTGTTAGTTACGAATTTGAATTTCGTGTTGGGGACCGGTTGTCTTGACTGAGGTCGTCAGACTCATTATTCCCCCTGTCACATTCTGAGTCAGTCCTTAAAATAACCTACTCAATTGAGTTGAGCCCCTCTGAAAAAACTAACAGTTTCTCAGCTAGTCGCATTTTCCCGCCGTTTTGTAAAATCCGTAGTTTTATTTCTAAGAGCTCGCCACAAAACCATTAGCTCAGCCAGTTTACATGCTCAGACAATATTTAAGAACCATTTTAATATTATCCTCCCATTTAAGTATAAGTCTCCCACGTGATATTTTCCTTTCATGTTAACTCCTTTCTACTTGTGGTACGTCAGACGACCGCCTAATCCTTTATGATCTGATTGTCTGGTCATATTTAGCGAGGACTACAAATTATGAAAGCCACTATTATGCAAAGTTCTCCAACGTTGTTACCCCTCTCTCTCAAATGTTCTTCTCTTGGGAAAAGGGACTAAGTTTCACCTCCATACAAACAACAGGTGAGATTATAGTTCTGTGTAGTTTAGACAGTTGCTACTCTGCGGAGAATCGCTTTGGTCTGCGTCACTTGAATATAATAGTGGTTGAAGTAGGATTTTTATTTTTCGAATAGGGCGGATCAACTTTTATTTTCTTTTTGTTTTCGTCAAATAAAATTAGTGTCGAAGACTCCGATATTGTCTGTGGGTAAGGAGAGATGGGTATGTTCCAAGGGATGAAAGAGGTTGGGGCTGGAATTGGGAGGCGGCTGTGGGGGTGGATGACGGAGTTCTGTGAGGGGTGAAGTGGGAGAGGAGTTTATTGGATGGTTGTCCCTAGCAACCTCGGGCTGAGCAGACGCGGCTGGTTGTAGAGGGAGGCAGTGGCGTTAGATCTGGGAGGGCAACGGAACCAGGGACCTGCCGGTATAAGGGTAGGATGGGCCGGCCAGAAAACTAGCCCGGGAGCAAGAAACACGCACGAAACGACGGAATTTCTTTTCACTTTTTCTAGGATACTCGGATTGTTACTCCTACCCAGCGATTTCCCATCGTCTGTAACTTTCTTCCTCTGCCCTCTTCTTTTTGTTTTTGTTTCTTGGGGCCGCATAATTTTATCGGGTCTCATGTTTATCACTGGTTGATCTAAAATCCGTACGTATATATTAAAGTAAACGTTTGATCCGGTCTGCAACATTCAAGCTGCCATCAATCTCCTCTGCTTATACTTCTCTCTCTTGAACTGCCAGGATTACCACCAAAATGAAGACATCATCCTTTTCACTCCGGGTTATGCGCAGGGTAAGTATCACATCGGTGTTTGTAAACAGCCACCATGTTGTTCTGTACTCGACGAGTGACCACAATGCAGCTATGTCGTTGTGTTTTTGTTATGTAATTGTTTTATGTGAAGACCTTCTTAATGGCAGTTTTGTGTAACTGTACTTTCTGATGTTTGAATGTGTGAAACAGGTTAGGTTAGTGTACGGATATGAAGTGCAGGGAAGTATGGGTTCCTGAAAGGGGGCGGGGCGTCTACTTTCAAATTTCGTATCTTGAACCCTCCTTAGTTTATGACAATAATTTAGCATTTCGTCATGAAAGAATGTTGTTGGTTTGTGCTAATGTTTAGATATTTATCTAACTGCATTAATTTATGTCTACCAATGTCTATCTTTTAAGTCAGCAGATTATGCAAAACACAAGCCACTGGTCATAAGAATTTGCGAAACGTTGTAGTCTCATCTGACAGAAGATTTTAATAGTGAAAGTTTTCTATTTATTTTTATTTTTTTCATTTAGTAAGTCAAGGCCTTGGGCTCGAATAACATAAATGTCAAATATAGAAATTTATTTATGTGTAAAATTATTTCGATCACATATTAACACAAGTCGTGGAAATAATGAAATTCTCGTCAAGACGGAATTAGATAAAACGTAATACAAAAACATTTGCTCAAAACTGAGAACCTCCGAGAAGATTGCTTCATGCCTCTGCTTGGTTATTGATGTTTCTTTGCTCAGTATATTAAACACTAGATCTTATAACTTTGTACCGCACATATCACACTTTTAGTGTTTATTCTGCTAGGTTATACATTTGTATGTTTCGTTACGAACTTTTGTGCACTTATGTAAAAACGCTTGGTCGATTTCTGTTATCTGTAGTTTGTTTAACGGTGCATCGGAAGAGAAAATAATTAATAAATGACGAAATAGGAAGCATGTAAAAGGAAGAGATTCTGACCTAATTTGAGTTATTATCCCAGCATTTTTGGAGGAACTTATTATACCATGATAAACCGCAGACATGGTAGTCAATCAGCCGGAGGTGATTTAAACCAAAGACCTTCAGAAATGAAAGCAGAATTGTTAACCACTCAGCAGTGACGTCCATTTGGTTAATTTCGTGATCAAATTGTGTGACTGTCTGAAAATAATATAAACTGGCAGCAGTTAACAGATGCAAGTGTAAAACAAACCCATACAAAAATGAACAATTTATAAGCATATTTAATGATAAGAAACGTAATTGATTAGTTGATTTATAGTACACATAAGATGTTATGTTTATTTCTGCTCGGAATTCTTAGATTCATTTGTAAGCAGCGGTATGCTACGTTTAAAATGATCTGTCAGTAAATGTACCCACAGATAAATTCGCTCGCAGTTTCATATGGTGTTCACCAAATATGACGACTCCTGTATGTACTTGCATTTTCTTGTTTTCCGATGCATCACCTACCCACGCTTTGGTGCAGAATCTGCAATGAACTAGAAACCATGTTAATCAAAATTTTGGATCCACGAAACTGAAAAAAAACACTACAATTTATGTGTTGTGTATGACAATGAATTTTTTATGTTGATGTTTAGGGATAAGGCAGAGAGTAGGCAGATATAACACGCGCTGTTTTTTTTTACAGATTGTTGTTTTGGAATTACGCCAGTTTCTTCACGGCTGTTGAATTCCATGTCTTAGCTTTGACAGTCTTGATTTAGATAACTGTATCATCAGTTCTGTGTTTTGTTTTGCGTATAAAATATGGGACTGCATACTAGCAGAATACACACAAAGATATGCAAATTAACAGGCCCAAATAATATTCTGTCCTAAGTTTATTACTCAATGATGCATACGAAACGTTCCTCACTTATACTATTTTATATTTATGGTTTATAGAGCTGCGGAAGTTAAGTCAGAAATGGATTAAGGGCTGGAAAACCAGACATCGATTCCTGGTAGGGGCAACCTTTTATTTTCAGCACAGCGTTGAAACCGGTTCTTTAATCCCGTCACCTTCACTCCCAGGCCTTTTTTAACCTAGAGGCATGAGAAGAACATCCTGTACTAATTAGCTGTGAGGCTGGGTGGGACCTGAATCTAGTCCGGAAGTGATGGCAAAGAGAACAAAGTTGGGAAATGTACGCACAGCGTAACAATCTTGTCACGTTCGTCTGAATTTAACAATGAGACAAAGGCATCAGTGTTCAGTGAGTTTTCCGTGGGCAGAGTGTCTGAATGGGCCATGACGTCATCACGAGGGAGTCTCCATGTAATAGTGCGGCTATCTCAGAATTCCCCATGAACGTATTCCTCAGGACACACATAACACAAGGAAAAGTTACATTTTTGTAACTGTTAGTTGCAAAATCACATATAAATAACTGTCACTGCCGGGAATCGAACCTCCGTTATTCAGTTCTAGCTAGTCGCTATACTGACTGAGTTATTACAGCTCCGGGTTTTTATCTTAAAATTGAGTATTGATGAGCTGTCACCTATTGGTCAGGGTTTAAAACGAATTACGAAACACTAAATCCTTTCGGCATCTGGTCTGAACCACTGTAAGAACATCGGCCTGTAACAAGGTAGTTAGTATAAAGGGTAATTCATGAGAATGCCTACGTAACATTCATACCCAACGGGTTTCAAACCTGAGATCCATATGTACGAATAATCTAAAACATATTATGCAAAAGGAGTTACATCATCTGTTACGAACCATAATCAAATTCATCCCAGAGGATTTGGTATGGACCTTGCAGCAACAAATTTATTTAAATTCATTGTGTAATTTAGGAAATAAAACATGCGGACTGATTAACAGACCGACGGATACTACATTCTAATTATATGAGTTTATTTTATGCTGTTAGTGCAAAGAACGCGTACAAATAAACGTGACCGACTCGGCTCTCAATTCGACGTGAAAAAGAGACATGGTTACGTGAATATTTTACAGAATATCCATCCAGTCTCAGATCAATTGTACAATAGCATTTCTTCGTTTATCAGCGGCCTGGAAAAATGTTCTGCATTATGGTGACGAGACACGAACATGTGATTTTTGCTTATAATTCTGCACCAGTCTCTTTACCAGCATCCGATAAATTTTTGCAGTTCTATTTATTATATTAATGTTTCCGCCCCACTAAATTTCAAGTGTGCTTTTCAAGGAACTGACACTATTTCTTTTAAATATATAACTATTCACATAATATTAGAATAAATGTTCCGTTTCCACGGCCTTCAAGCAATGACATTTAATATTATCACACTACCTCTTGAAATGTAAACATATCCGCATTATATTTAAAGGCAATGCTGCAGAGACACTAGCTTTCTGGCTAAGAATACACACTGAAGGTTAAAGAATATAGAAGCTCGTATCTCAAAATGTATTTTTATAAACTTAATATGAGAACAGACAATGACAAATAATTCGATACACGGAAGTTAATTGACGTAGTCTGTAATTTCAGAGCATTAGAGGGATTGTCTGTAGTAGAACTGAATCTGTTATTTCACTCAAACACTCCATCACGCTAAATCGTGTTAATCTGCTAATACTGATTAAGGTTCTTTCCATCTAATAAAATGTACGTCGATTAATGGGACCAATGAAAAGGCTTCACTTGAAGAACGTCAATACACACGTAATTCAGTTATTTTCTGTGACATGTCAGATGACAAATCAGTGTATTTGTGTGTGTAATGTGAATAAATATTTGCACCCTCTCGTGAGATAACTTTGAAAATACGCAACAACAATTAGTCCTTGTACGTAATAAAATTTTTATGTTTACTCTATTACTAACAGCTTTACATAGTTAAATAATGAAAATTATTACGTACGATAATATTCTAAAACTCGTAAGATATTTTACTATTTTTAATCGCCTCTTTATGCAGTTTCTCGTTACTACTTATTCGCGCATTCGCTAACACTACTGCTTCCTCTGCTGAGTTGGTTATATCCAGACCACACCCTCACACCAGTTTTTATAATCAGTTTTAATATTATTATTCTCTCTATGTATAAGTCTCCATCTTTCAGGTATCTCGACTAATAAATTTTGTGTATTTCGGATGCCACATTGCGTCCATCGCAACCTTCTTGACCTTATAACATTCATGGTGTTAATGAAGGGGCAAATTGTTAACCTATAATTTTCTACACAATCCTGTTCCTGCAACTGCCTTATTCCTTAATATTCTATTTAATACTGTGTTCTTAAACATCGTCATTCAAACACTGAGTTTCACAGCCTTTATATGTCACTCTTGCTTCCGTCCGTGTGTTTAAGTCTTACATTACGAATATTAAAAGAAAACCAACATGACTGCGGTGGTCTTCTGGGTTGTGGTGTCATGTGACCCTGTGGATGACTGCCAATAGTTCGAAGAAACGTGTCACACCCGTCCTTTTACCCCGAGGCTGTTTATGTCCAGAATATACTACTGAGGTGTAACTGAAATGCGCCTGTTAATGTACGAAACATATATAATAATGTGTGATCTAAAGCCTTCACGGCGACTAACATTAATAGTGTATTATCTGGCTATCAGCCGTGTCAGTTTGTTAAATTTCACCGACGTTTTAGGGACCATCTCTGTCCCCATTTTGAAGGATAGAATGTAATCTAGAAGTAGATTCACAATTTAAAACCTTTTAAATACAGAGGTAACTATATGTACCATCTGATGTAACAATAAATAACTGGATTTGTTTACTTGTAAACCATTTTCTACTCTATGTTTCATTAATCAAATAAACAACTGAGTTTTAAATCATGATTTTCATAGGATAAATATAATAAAAATTGTTGTCGCTGGTAGAAAAAAAGTGATTGGCGGGACATTATAGAGTTGTGCACATGTAGATCCTTGATTGAAATAGGGCGGTTGCATTGTCTGACGCAAAATAAATCGATGTTTGGTTCAGCGGTTTTGAATCTTATTGACATAGCTGGTCAGCATTTTGTAGTGGTGTTGTTTTTGTCGCAGAATTGTAGGGCAAAACTCTACGCAGTAAACGAAAAGAGTGAGAGTCTGAACTGGGGACTGAATACAAAGGTCAGCACTACACTTTAGCTTCAATTTCATTTCTAAATAATATTTACATACACTTTTTTTTAAGGAAATCAATAAATCTGATTCGTGAGGATGTTTTGGAAACTGTTTTTTCGTTTCCTGAAACTTTAGCACTTGTAAAATTTTACCCTGGCACAATGAGCATCCGATGTCTAAAAATATTTACTAACTCTCACTTTAACGTCTAAGAGGTATTATGAATACTATGCATTAATTTTTAAAAATGGTTACAACTGAAACTCCATAACATTGAGTAACACCGACCGGAGAATATCAGGATATAAACAATGAGTGGAACATAATCGCTTAGAAAACACATGTCAATTCTATATACTCCAAAATAGAATACGTATTTTAAATATTTTGAAGGTGAGCGTGAGATTTGTCTGCAGTTAATCTAGGTCTGTCATTTCTTCGATTTTGGTTTTAAGAGTTCAGTTTATACGCTACATAAAATGTGGATTACTGGTATTGTTATAAAGTCAGTTATAGCCTGATGTGAGTTCGTGAACTGCGCATTATAATGCCCATACCCTTTCATGCACTTTTAAATATGATTGATATGTGTTGAGTAATATGAGATACCGGTATGCCTGTCAGTGTCTGTTGAGCTGCTGCGGGAATTCTAACATGCATATGGCAATAACTCTCTAACACCGTGCAATGGAATGTAAAATGAGCAGGCAGCCGTTATGAAATTTTGTTTTCGTAGTTTTACTCAGTCTGTGCAAGGAAATACAGATAGGACACACTCGCTTCCTCCCACATCCCTTAAAATTCATTTATAACCAACATCCCTTTCGACTACGTAAAACATGTAATTGTGAAAGCGTCGTTAAATAACGCAAGGAATAAACGTAACTATCATAAACGAATCCTTAAATTGAAGCAGAGAGTTGATGTATATTTTACTTTGTAGGCCCAGTGACAAATGACTGACTTTGAATTAGCAACTATCAAGCACTGCTTTGTAACAAATGTCAAAAACAAGTACAAGTAACTGATAATTTCCTAAACAAACTGTAGTATATATGTAGTATATATATATATATATACGTACAGTTACAAAGTTACTGGTACATTAACTTACCTGGGCATGTTCCATACAAAGTAAGATATGCCTAATAGCTTAAGTGAGTCTCTTCGTCAGTACGCATGCACCAGTTTAATTTCACAGCATTACTAATCTGTGTCTATATTCAATTGAAATGAGTCCGAGTTATATTGTATTGTAGAGATTCAAAACACTGGTGTAATTTCTTTCAGAACTAAGCTCTACTAGGACCAAAAACCGTTGGATCGCTAGCAAAAATTAATACAGTCAGAACGGAATAGAACATTACGTATTCATGACGTGGAAATCTGAGCTCCGGACAAAAATATAAGAATTACGTGACTGAATTAAAGTAAAAGTTAAATTTAAAACCGATTTATAGAAATGCAATCAGTGTATTCTTTATTTCAGGAATTACAATAAATGGTTTTAAAAGCGTGGGCCCACTTTGCCTCAAAAATGTTCTATTACCGAACACGTTGATGTATCGATACATTTCTATGCCTGCAACCTGTAGGTACCGGGTTTGAAAATAGCTTGCCGGAGATTCTGAAGACAAATCCTGCAGTAATGCGTTAAAATAAAATAATTTTTTTGGGAACTTGCATTTCATGTTATAAAATAAATTTTGCACATACACTCTTTGTGCTTCCAGGCATTTTGAACGCTCATAGCTGTGTGTTTATAGTTTACATTACATGGAATGAAATGGAAATATAACCATAAACAATGGATTCTACACTTTGACAGGCACTGAAAACGGGTTCAAATTTGACACTTGACATTTGGAGCTTGTCCGTTAAAAATGAGTTCGATATGTACGTAATTAGCTGCCAACTTATTAAAACAATTAATATCAACACTCAAACAAACGAGCTCAAAGAAGGCTATAAGTTTGAGTTTAAATATGCAGCTATAGTAAAAAATTCATTTTTTTAGTTTTATGACAGACTAGCAATAGGCTAATTGAGCAAATTGCTGTCTACTTTTGTTGTGACGCTGTTTATCTAACGAAAATCATACTGCAGGATGGTAAAATACAATATTCAATTATTAATCCGTTTATTTTCTCTGGATTTACAGTTTAATTACTACTCTGGATCTACACGGCTTAATAATCTTGGAGTAATTCCACAAATCTTGCCCTTAGAAGCTGATGACATTTATAGTTTTATTAAGCAATTTGTAAGTGAAAATTAATTCGAAGCTAATTTGTACTTAAAATTTATATACTGTAGGTAAATAAGAGGGAAAACAGAAACAACTAAAATGTTACATTTTGTTGGGGTGGTGGGGGGTGTCTGTAAGAAAGGCAAATGACCTCTTAAACGTGTGACATTAACTGCAAGACTCTTTTAAATAATGCTAAAGAATGTTATCACCGGAAGATCAACTCGGGGGAGGTGCATGAAAGAACACAAATTTGCACTGATGAACACGTTTCGTGGAATAAATATGAATTTTTAAAATAAAAGTAGAACACTCAGTACGTTAGTTAGAGTTATTTAATATTAAAGCAGGTGGCAAGTATAGTTACCACTGAGCTTAAAGCGCTAAGATTTAAGAAATATAATATATAATATAATATATTTGGTTTAGACTATATACAGAGATCTGTGGCCGCCTAACACCAGGTTTTCACGGCCACAGTCCTTACATACGTAGCACTATTAGCACTACTGCTTACTACAACTATTCACTAATGCTACTCTACATGACTATTCCTTAATCCCTAATACTATTTACATAACTCTTTCTTATTGTTCTCGTGCCTTCTATCTCAGTGGCAGTTCTAAATTCCTAATTTTGACCTGTCTTTTACATCTTACTTTGTACAGAAATTTCCCTACATCCCTGACCTCCGTGTCATTCGTAGTGCTTAAAATTTTCTTGAAGGCCAACTCTTCGCCAACGGTGAACCACTTGTTCCTCAGGAGCTGTTCCCTCCACCTCCCGGTTTCCGTACACTTTAATAGTATGTGAATCTCGCTTTCTGTCGCCCCACATAAAGGGCATATTTTCCCATCCATGCCCCCCCTCATCCCTCTCAGCTTCCAAATACCCGCTCTGAACCATGCCCATCCCTCTCTCTCCACCCTCGTACAGCAACCAATGTAGCCCTGTCTACCCCACCCTGATTTCATCTCCCCGTACAACGCCAGAGATCTCTTTTCTCTAATTTTAGCAAAAACGATAGAAAGTGTCTGATTTTTGATACTATCGAAACGTTCATCTTGAAGGAATGCCAAATGGAGCGTAAGAATTATTTTATATTCTCTAGGAAGGTCTAGACACTTCTTGTAACCCCCTAATATATCAACTTGGACAGCCGATAAATCACTAAGCGGATCTGAGGTTGATATCCGGTGTATGCTGGAACCACTGTCGATAAATTTGTTCTTTAATTGTTCGTGTTTATTTTTATATTCACCTTCTGTTCGTTACCGACAGACTCTTTATCGATAACAGACGAATATCTCGAAGCAGTGCGATTCTGATTCGTATGTGAAAAGTTCTTAAATCTGATCCCGTGAATTGCTTGGCTGTGTGTATTTATTTCTTAATGTGGTATCTATTTCTTTACTGACGTACTTTAGTTGTTGTAAACCTAGAAGACTTAGGCGGTTTTCGGGGAGCTATTGTATATTGTTAGAACTCTTCACTAAATATTACTGGGATGATTAAATCAAGGAGTGTGAGATGAACAGGGAATGTAGTACGCGTGAGAGAAATGGAAATTTCGTACAACATTCTAGTAAAGAAACCTGATCGGTAGAAATCTTTTTAGATATAGTTATAAAGAGAATTAAAGTATTAAAATGGGTAATAAAGAAACAGCTTGTAAGAATATACGTTGCAAACGAGTAGTGTCATCGTGAAAAGAGACCCGTAATACATAGAGGACATAAAGCTATGTTGGACTCATTCATGTTAAAACCATGTCATTTTATCCACATGTCTCTCTCATTTGTGTTTTACTTTAACAAGTAATTATTATAATTCATAATTTTTATAATTTTAAATTTTTAGGGTAATTTAATCACACCAGAGTCAATAATATAAAGAATACTTATTTTTAGTAAATAAACGAGGAACTGAACCTAACTCCATACATGCACCAAACTTCGCAGCAGAATGATTAACACTTATCATAATCGGGAGAACCTGAGTTCGAATCATAGTCTGAAGACAGCTTCTTCTCATGTCAATCGTTTGGCCTCCAAGGAAAATTCTGGGATAATCTAAAATTAAGTCAAAACCGCTTCCTTCTATATTTTTTCCAGCTTATTATTCATTAATCATTCCATCTTTCGACGCTGTCACTTATAGCCCGAGCTACTGACAGCGTTGTTGTTAATTAAACTAAAATAAACCAATAAAGTACATGCATTGCATTTGCTATGTATATGGAAATACACGTGCAGTCCTACACCAGCCAAGCGAGAAAAGCTGTTTGAATAGTCGCTAATGACGAATCTATGGCCTGAGGGTCACGCGCAATCTGTGATGGTATTTCGTGAGTTTTAGGATGTTTTATTGGATTTCGTGAATACTGGAAAGACAATCTGGCAAATTCCACCCGGGGAATGGTTCGGCAACATGGATCTAACACAGTGCTCCAATGAATTACATGCGTGGGACACTTCGTGTCTGAGTGAAATATCTCTTAAAGGCTGATTTTACCTACTAATGCACCTCTATTCAGTCAATACATTCTGACTAACATTTGGAACTCTTTTTCAAGTTTAATACCTGTCTCGTGGTTATAGACATTTATGCTAGAAATAAAGTTTGGGATTATTGTAGATCTATAGAACGCCAGTAGTGAGGAAATTGTTAGGTATTTTGAAAAAAATAAGTTGAATATACTTGTAAATATTAAGACCATTTGAACTTAGACAGAAAGTGATAGGAATTGAAAAAATGTTTTGCTTGGACACGTGTTAATATTTCAAATTTATTTAGCCTCAGGATGAATGTAAATGTTTAAGTTGTCAAAGAGGATAAAATGACGGTAATCACTAATTTAAGTTATTATGATTGATACTTGATGTACAAGTATTAATACTAAAGTATTATTTTAGTCATTTAATGGTTATATAAAATTTTATGAGAAAGTTTAATTATTTATAAAATATATGCACTACAGTTAAGTGTTCAAGCGTAACACTTTAGAATATAATATATGTTGTAGGTCTGAAGGTTAAGCTGTGAAAGTTTAAATTCGCCATAATGATGAACCTGAGCACAAGAATATCTCACAAGAAACTTATATGAGTTTCTCTCCGTTCCGCATTTGAGAAGTTCATGGCTCGTTTGGCTCGGCTAACATCGAGGTAGGTGCGGAAGGATGTATCCAGTTTGGTACAGGATATGTATAAGTAGCATAATTTTTACATAAAGAACAATGTAATACCATAGAGAATAATGTTTCTTGAGAAGTTCAGTTGGTTAAGAAATTCCTCTTCAGTCATAAAGACCTAAGTTTCGTCAGCGTGTTCACAAGAATAGATCACTTAATCTTGTCCAGATTAAACAAGTGTTGCGCTCCAAAGTAAAAATACGCCAGGTTTGTCCCACATATCTTCAAATTGATATGTTTTTAGTGACTAAATTTGTGATTAATTTGCGAAAATGACTAGCTACAGTTTCTGGCGAATGTCTTTAAAAATGTGCACAGAAGCAACTGCCCTCTTATTTTAAATTAAATTCCTCGAAATTTTTACGAGTTAGTAATAGTATTCACTACCCTCAGAACCTGTACCTAACATACCCGATGTTCTCCATTTCACACGCAAGACCGATCGATGACAAAGACACTGGCCTCTCCTTTACCGTGAGAAAAGAGATTGTCAATGCCGAAAGATGGAGGGAGTCGTGTCTGCGTGTCTCGGCGTCTGTATATTCCATCTCTGAAACGACTCGACAAACTTTAATTACGTTTAGTGTCTGGAATGACAGTGCACATTGTCGTGATAATTTGTAACTTGTCTCACAAAAATTATTCCTTGCACGTATTTTTGATTAAGATTTACATATTTTATTTGACAGAATTTGGTAAGTAAATATTTAATGAATTGCAAATAAAAGTAACTTCCTATTCTATGTTGGGGTGCGTACAGTGTGAATAACTTAGATAAGTTTTTTGGTACGTATATGAGGTATGCAAAATCTCTAAGGATAAGAAAACTAAAGTTGCCCGTAGTATTTATTAAGCACCGTGGAGGTACGACTCCACTTATTCTTGACGGCGGTACAGGATGGAGATCATTAGTGAGCTGCACGCTCCGGCTAATATGCCCGAGGTGCTTATTGGGTGGGCCCCAGAGCAGGTCTACACGTGGAAGCCTGTTAGGAATCAAACCTAGGTATTCCAGGCTGTCCTCAGACGCTATTCTGAGTTAGTTATGGCGGATGCATATCGCTAATAATGTATTTAAAAAACAAGAGTCTGAGGTCACCTCTCACCCTTCAGCTTTTGCGTTTGATGGTGACGAATAGTTATGAATCTGAAGACGAAACAGCTTTTAACTGCGCCCTGCTAATGTCAACAACGTCTAGAGCAGTGGTATTCAACCTGGGGTACGCGTACCCCCGGGGGTACGCTAAGACATTTTAGGGGGCACGTGAAATTTAAAAAAATATGTTATTTTATGATAAAAACTATATAATCAGTAATGTAATTTATTTAATTTATTTTAGATGTAGATTATATACTATGTATAACTTGAATTATACACCAACAACTTTGGGGGTACAAAGTTGAAGAGAAATTATATCTGGGGGTACGCGAACAAAAAAGGTTGAATACCACTGATCTAGAGTATGTTGAGAAATCAGTTTTGTGTTGAAAGAGACTGTCGTTTGTAACAAACTGCAATTTCGGTAACGTATTCATTAATCACGGATGAAACAAAGATCTTACAGTGAATACCCTGAGGTGAACTGATGGTTCCTGCTACTCGTTCTAAGCGAAGAGTAAGAAAAAATTGTGAAGTTCTTTGTTATGTAATTTTCTCCGCCGTCTGTTTTTGTCGTTCTCTGGCTCATATGTTCTCCTCCAAACTATTTTATTACACTCTGTCCTCTGTCATCCATCAGGACAATATATCAGATTTTGTCTTTCATGTTCTGGTATAATCTAAATGATAATCTAGTTTCAGGCAGTAATACCCAAAGGATGAACATTGATAACACCAGGTCCGCCCCTGAAGACGATATTGATATATTTCCATGCAAGTTACAATTTTTTCGACTTTTCCTTCTGGGTTCTGATGTATTAAAGTATCGGGAAAAAATTCCGACATATTGTGGAAACATATTTCTTCCATATCCAATGTCGGAGCGATGAAAATGGATAAGAAATGTTTTATGTAGTAAATGGTTTCCTATATAAACCACATATTGTCCATTTTCATCATGTCTTCCTTGTTGATGGCTGTAGTGAAGCCCTAAAAATTCCCTTTCACTTCTACGCTGCGTCTGAGCTGAACAGTAAGTACCACGCTGGTTTAGACCAGTTCTTGCCAATTGCGTCATCTTTGTTTCCTTCATTTTGCTTTCCATTCAGTGGTGCCGCATTACAGGCGTGCTCTGATCCGATACGAGGTCAGTGCGATAACATTTCCGCCATGTGAAATATCGGCTCTCTGCTTTAGTCGGACCGCTACAATTCAGGGTGGCTATTGTCATGGATCAACATCAGAGCCACTTCAGTTGTCACACAGCAGACTGATTCATAATCTGGAGACCGTATCTGTATTTCGCTTCGTCAACATGCTTCAAGTCAGAACGTTTACACCACGTCATTATCTCTCACGACTTTTTAAAACGCCTGTAGAATTCCGTTTAGACTACACGCTGAACAGTGCAGCCGGAGAAGTTGCCGCGCTCTCACGGGGAACCGTAAATTTAACAGTTACCATGCTGAGAGGAATGTACAACGCCGGCAATATGAAAATATATATGTGTCTGTAATAAAGTCATAGAGATATGTGTTAGGACGACTAATTGATTATACTTTTGAAAGAATTTCCACCTTTTCAAACTTAAAGGTGGCAGAGGAATTACTTAGTTATATGGGGTAGTGATTGCTTTACCGCGGGCCAGACGAGTGTTAGTAATTTTATTAACGCACTGGAAACGAGAAAGTATTTGAAGTCCTGATGAAATGTCAGTTTTGAATGCAAATTTCAGCTTCCAACATCTGAATCACAATATTCTTGCCTTGCCTTACGATTAACTTTGTATAATTGATTCTGTTTATTTTCATAATTAGTTTTAAACTTCTACTTCTTTGCTGAGGATTATTCTTGAGGCTTTCTTCTTGAAGATTAAACAACGTTGCCAGCTCACAATATTTTGTTAGGGGACTCTGTTCTGTTTTTCCGAGCCACAAGCATTCTGTCAAGTTCGGAAAAATTAATTGGCCTGCTGGTAGGGTTCGATCTCCGACGGAGGCAGAGAATTTTTACTCTAGCCTCTGCGTCCAGACTGGTTCTGGGGCCCACTCAGCCTCGTATCCAATGGGTACCGGGGTCCTTTCCCGGGGGTAAAACGCGGTCGGGGCGTGATGCTAACCACTCATCCCGATCTAGTGCCGAGGTCAAAAACGAGTAGGAGCTATACAGCCTCTCCCTCCAAGTGCCTGCATGGCGTATAGTGGGACAGCTTTACTTTACTTGCAGTTAGTAAAGTCTTCAGTACGGCCCAGATTCGAACCTGTTACTTTCCGAATACAAATATACACCAACCTGTTCGATTGTATTCAATGCACTATTCTACAAAATCCAGAATTAAACTAAAAATTAAAAAGTTAGGGTGTTAGTGACGTCACAGCT